>NW_028227271.1:33625000-33917500 GCF_978045245.1 Mus caroli | reverse complement strand
GGACTCTTCAATGGTGCAGATATGAGATGAACTATCATGTTGGAGGAGAGAGATTCCATGTGCGGTACATTTAAGGAACCCCACAAAGTCAAATTTTCCCCAAACTGAACTTTGGTGGACTCTTGTACTTGGTGTGTTAGTTCCCTGTCTATACGGGGTAAATAGATATTTCTTTGAAATGCACAAAGATAATTTAAGTAAAATCTCCCTAATTCAAAAAAAAAATCATCTTCAGCCATTAACACAGCCATGGATTATATATCAATCAAATAATTGACAGTAATGAACCTTATTTTCTTTTTTTTTTTTATTTGTTTGGTTTTTTTGTTCTTTGGGTCTTTTTTGTTTGTTTGTTTTTTGAGACAGGGTTTCTCTGTATAGTCCTGGCTGTCCTGGAACTCACGTTGTGGACCAGACTGGCCTCGAACTCAGAAATCTGCCTGCCCTTGCCTCCCAAGTGCTGGGATTAAAGGCTTGTGCCACCACCGCCCAGCTCTATATTTTTTTAAAGTAGCCTTACAGGTTGTAGAGTATTCTGAAATGTCAATATGAGCAACAAACAATGAAGTAGACTATTGTTTCACACAGCAAAAATTTAAATATTCCAAGATCATATACCCCAGTACAGGAGAATGCCAGGGCCAGGAAGTTGGAGTGGGTGGGTTGAGGAGCAGGGCAGGAATAAGGTACAGGGGACTTTGAGGACGATATTTGAAATGTATATGAAGAAAATATCTAATAAAAAAGAAAAAATGAATATTCCAAGGAATTATTCAAGGTTTAGTTAAAAAAAATGAATGTTCTTTTCCTTTAAAGAAATAAAATAGATTTTGCCATGACTAATTACGTGTTTCTTTTTGGATTAAACTATTAGTTTTCTTCAAAATAACTAAAGTGAAACAAGAGAATTATTATAAAAAGGGAGCTATGGCTAAGAGGAAAAACTCAGAGTCTGTAGAACTGTAGAAACATCAGTTGTACAGAATCACTCCCTAATTTATTCACTAGGAGCATGTGTTCATTTGGAATGCTATCAGAATTGCTATGGCCTGCTGATTGACATACAACTTTTGTAATCCTTGAGGAAAGCTATCATTAGCCATTCCAAACTGGTCACTGTTCTCACTCAGAGAGAGAGAGAGAGAGAGAGAGAGAGAGATTTAGCTTTATGCCAACTTGACACAAGCTTACAGGAACGAATCCTCAATTAAAAATATATGCGTGAGGTCTAGGTTAATTGAGACTGCTGGTCTTCCTGTGGGGTCAGCTCTCCTTCAGCTCCTTCAGCTCCTTCATCCTTCCCCTAATTCAACCACAAGGGTCTCCTACTTCAGTTTGATGGTTGGGTGTATCAGCATCTGTCTCAGCCAGCTGTTGGTAGGTCCACTCACAGGACAGCCATGTTAGGTCCTGTCTATAAGCCTATCTATCCATCAGAGCATCAGTAATATTGCCAGGCCTTACTGTTCCTCTATGAGATGTATCCCAATTTGGGAAGGTCATTGGACTGTGTTTCCTTCAGTATCTTCTCTATTTTTACCCCTGCAGTTATTTTAGATAGGAACAATTCTGGGTCAGAAATTTTGACTGTGGGTCAGTAGCCCCATCACTTCACTTGAGGCCCTGTCTATCTACTGGAGGTGGATTCGTCAAGTTCCCTGTGCCCATTGTTGGGCATTTTGGCTAAGGTCACCTCCATTGAGTCCTGAGAGTCTCTTACCTCCTAGGTCTCTGGTACTTTCTAGATGGTCCCCCACTCCCCTCCCCCTGAGGCTGCTTATTTCTATTCATTCTCCTTGTTTTCCAGGCTTCTCTCCTGTCCCCCTCATACCTGATGCTGCTCCCCCTTTCCCCTCCAATCTCTCCCACCCATATCTCTCCCTCCCTCTGCCTCCTTGAATATTTTCTTCCCCTGTCTAAGTAGGATTGAAGCATCCTCACTTGGACCTTTCTGTTTGTTAAACATTTTATGGCCTTGGTCTATGTGTTGTATCCTAGGTATTTGGTACACTGGGGTTAATATCTACTTATCAGAATCCTCAATTAACCCAGACCTCAGGGAGCTCTCAGAGACAGAGCTACAAACCATTGAGGACCCAGGGAAGGGGGAGGCCTGATGGGAGTGGAAAACCCTCTCAGAGGCAAGGGATAGGAGGAATGGAATGATGAACTGATGGAGGGGAGGATGGTTGGTATATATATATTCTAACCAACCTCATATAATAAGCATATATAATATGATGTGGAAAAAACTTTCTTAATTTCTTGAGGGCATTTTCTTAATCAGTGATAGATGGTAGAGCGTTCACCTCATGCCAGTAGCAGTAGCAGCACACCTGCATAATATTCTTATCAGGTTCTTCTTCCAGGTTCCTAATCTGTGAAATTCCTACCCTTACTGCTTTTAATGGTGGACTGTTATATATGGAAATGTGAGCATAATAAACCATTTCCTATACAAATTGCTTTTGATCATGGTGTTTTATCACAGTAATTGTAACCTGAAGACAATTTGGTGCCAGGTGTGGGATTTTGTAATGAGAGACCTAACTATGTTGTTTTGGGGAGAATTGTAGATGGACTTTGAAACTTTGGGTGAGAAAAATATATGATTTATTCAAATGTTAGTGAGTTTTTCTTGGGGAGCTTGAAAAATAAAGAGTATTGAGAGCAGTATCAAGGATGCATGCATGGCTTGTTAAGTTTCAGGGAACTTTAAAGACTCTACTAGGACCATTAGCTATTTTGAGTTGAGAAATTGTAGTTTTGGTTACCAGGGATTGAAGAATCAGCTGTGATTAACAAGAGATCAGAATCAATAACGTAAAATACTAGTGTTACTGTTACTGGGACAAAAGATGCTGGTGACCTTGTGCTAAAAATTATGAGTGATTAAGAAGACACCTGCATCCCTAAGTTAAAATCTTTTGGGAGGTATTTTCTCAGTCAGCACACAAATCAGTCCCAGACATAGTCAAGGCTATACCTTACACTGGTAGCACAACTTGGTGTATGGGCATCTGTCAAGCAGAACTGGCTTTGAAGGCATAAAGAGACCATGGAGATCAGCTGAGGCTTGGTACTGAAAGTCTAGGTAAGGCCATTGCTAAAGGTCGAGTTTGAGTAGCAGCTAAGGTCCAAGACAAAAGGGGTCAGGGAAAAATGTTGAGCTCATTGCATCATGAAGAGAGCCCAGGAGAGGCTACTGATGGAAGTGTAGCTCAGTGGCAGATTAAGAACCCAGCAAGAAGAGCTGCAATAGTGGAGTAGAGCATGCCCACTCTTAGACAAAAAGCTACAAGTGTTGAATTGGTTGGAATGAGAGAAGTAAACCAGGCTTTTTAGAGGAGTCCAGAAGATGATAAGTGAATCACTGGTAATTGGGTACCGAGTTAAACTTTTGTTTTGCTTTGATTTTATTGTAACTGTGGCCTGGTTCTTTTTTGTTAAAGAATATATTTTCTTTATTTTTGATTTTTCAGGAGCCTACAGTTGAGAGACTGAATTTTAAAAGAGATTTTAGTTTTTAAATCAGACTGACTTTTAAAAAATTATTTAATCATTTTTTTCTAATCTGTACATATTTCTTTTTTTAGGTATTTTCTTTATTTACATTTCAAGTGTTATCCCCTTTCCTAATTTCCCCTCTGAAAATCCCCTATCCCCTCCCCTCTCTCCCTGCTCTCCAACCCACCCACTCCCATTCCTGGAACTTGTGGCTCTAGCTATAGATGTAGCAGAGGATGGCCTATTGGTCATTAATGGGAAGAGAGGCCCTTGGTTGTAGGAATAAAAAAGGGGTCCTGGGGAAGAGGAGGGAGGAGAAAACCCACACCCCACCAGAGATTTCCCTATTCTCTGGTCAGTCAGGCATGGGAGGGCTGCTAACTCATCCCTGGGTGGACATTCCTCTATCCCACTCTTCAGGGGGTGGACAAGGAGCAGCCCTGCCTGGAGACCCTAGGGCTACCTTGCTAAAGCCTTGGGGTTATAGGAGAGATGGATGAGGGAAGAGGTTCCCAACACTGACCAGAGTGTGCAGTGGGTCTTGATGGAGCAAAGACTCTCTATGGTTTAAGAAAGAGAAAGAGAGAGAGAGAGAGAGAGAGAGAGAGAGAGAGAGAGAGAGAGAGAGAGAAAGAGAAAGAGAAAGAGAAAGAGAAAGAGAAAGAGAAAGAGAAAGAGAAAGAGAAAGAGAAAGAGAAAGAGAAAGAGAAAGAGAAAGAGAAAGAGAAAGAGAAAGAGAAAGAAAAGCAGGGAGAAAGAGAGAAGGGAGGGACGAGGGAGGGAGGGAGGGAGGGAAGGAGGGAGGGAGAAAGAGAGAGAAAGAGAGAGAGAGAGAGAGAGGGATAAAGAGAAAGAGTAAAGAGGGAGAGAGGAGAGGAGAAGACAAAGAGAGGGGAGAGAGAGGGTGAGAGTGAGGGGTAAGAGGGAGACAAGAGAGAAGGAGTAAGAGAGCAAGGTGGGGCTGTACACCCCTTTTTATGGTCTTTACTGTTGCTAGGTAACTGGGGAAGAGTTTAGCCTGAAGGTCAGAAGCTTGGGCCATTGTCTATGTGACTACTCATCATGCTTCTCTTGTGGGGGATATGGGGGGTGGTAACTTAGGCAGGGGCCAGAATTCCAGGAGCATGACAGAATGCCTACCATGCCATGTAGGTGAATTATGACCTTGGAGATCAGACCTCAGCTCGACTGGATACCAGCCTGCAATTCCCCACACTTGGTCTTTAATCATTTTTACAGTCCAGTTGCTGTCCTTCTACTGGTGGTCTGCCTTCTGACTCTTCTTCACCTCATTTCTCCTCCCACCCCTGTCTCCAATAGGACATTCCAACTCCTCACTCACAACCTACCAAACCTCCGCACTCCCTGAGGTATCAAGTCTCTAAAAGGTTAGGTTCATCTTCTTCAGTGAGGCCAGACCAGGCAGTCCTCTGCTGTATATGTGTCAGGGTCGTCTGACCAGTTCATGCATGCTGCCTATTTGGTGGCTCAGTGTTTGAGAGATCTCAGGATAAAGACTGTATTTTGTTTTGTTTTGTTTTGTTTGTTTTGTTTTGTTTTGTTTATCAAGTCAGGTTTTCTCTGTGTAGTCCTGGTTGTCCTGGAACTCAGTCTGTAGACCAAGCTGGCCTTGAACTCAGAAATATGCCTGCTTCTGCCTCCCAAGTGCTGGGATTAACGCGTGTGCCACCACTGCCTTGCCAAAGACTGTATTTTATTGTTTGAATTTGTAAAGGCTGTGGTACTTTTAAAAATTTTTTACAATGTGATATTGATATTAATGTATTATATTGGAAACTAACAAGAATAAAAATGTTTTGACTTAACAGTGATGAGTTTGTATGTCAATTTGACAAGGGGTCAGTTGTGCTGGATAAATTTTTGTCAACACAAGCTTAATTATTTGAAAAGAGGGAACCTTATTTTAGAAAATGCCTCCATAAGATCTGGTTGTGGGCCAAATATCAGGCAGAGCTTGGGAAGAATAGAAGAGTGGTTGATAGAATTTAGGGAACAAGAAGGGTTATGGACAGAAAACACCTAAAGATTTAACTATCCTGGGCCCATAGGGGCACACAGAGACTGAAATCACTAAGCATTGGGCATGAAGGGGCTGGACCTACTTCCCCTACACATCTGCAGCAGGTGTACAGCTTCATCTTCATGGAGGACAATAAAAATTGGAATGGGAGCTTCCTCTGTCTCTGTCTCTGTTGCCTGACATTGGATCCCCTGGTCTCATTTCCCTAGTTAGGCATAAGTAGAGGAATATCTGCTTAGTCCTGCTGGAACTAGATGTCCAAGGGTGGAGTGTTACTCACGCAGATTTTCCCCTTTTCTGAGAAGATGGGAGGGAATAATGAGGGAGAAATTTGTAAGGGTAAAAGAGAGAGGAGATGAGGGAGTGGAGGCTGCAACCAGGATGGAAAGTGAATAAATAAATAAATAAATAAATAAATAAATAAATAAATAAATAAATAAATAATTTAATGAAAAAAATCTAGATTTGACCAAGCCTATAGGGCATTATTTAATTAGTGATTGATGGGGGAGGGCACAGTTCATTGTGTGTGGTGCACCTAGATTGCCATAAAATGGCAGGATTAACAAGTCATAAAAAGCAAGCCCAGAAGCAGCATTTCTCCATGGCCTCTAAGTCAGCTCCTGCCTCCATGTTCCTGCTCTGTGTGAATTTCTGCCATCACTGTTTTTTGATAATGAACTATTATATGGAACTATGAATAAAATAAGACCTTTTCTCCTCAATTTGTTTTTTGGTCAATATGCTTTATCACAGGGATAATAACCCTAACTAAGAGAGTGTGTATGTGATTTTTGTGGGTGTGGGGGTCACAAGTTTACTTCTGTTTTCATACCGGTGTATGTACATGTGTGTTTTATGTATGCATAAAAAACTAAACTGAGTCTCATTTAAGGCAGTTCATGAAGGGTAAACCTTTAGGAGCCCTCTATCTTTTCTGCCAGTAAAGAAGAAAGACAATTATGCAACATAGGTGTGTGTTGTGTTAATCTCTTTTGCTTAATCCAGGATGAAATAGACCTACTGTAATCCTGCTGTGGACTCTATGGACTGTGCTCAGCAGAATCCTTCTTGGCACTTTAATGAAAGCAGAATGGCCAGGTGATATTGGAAACTCAGCTAGAGGCATGGGAGTTCTTGCTGCTGTAGGAATATATAGTTTCAATCTCATCCACTCTTGCCCTTCTCTTTGTGATTTTATTGGGCAAGTGTAGAGATTTTTGAGAATCTAGCACAACCAACTTTATCCAAACATATTACTGGTTACATAGCGTCTCTTCTTTAATCAGAGATCTATATTTGTGGGGCAGTATGCTGTGAAAGGTACCCTGGTTCTGGGTTGAGCTAAGGCTAGAAACCATAGTGACCCTGAAGGAATGGTAGGCATTTTGCCTTTTCCTGAGCACCAGGCTCCTGTCACATAGCTATAGTCCGCCATAGCACCACCCCACAGAGAGGTCTGTGGCCATCAGTCATGTAGGAGCAGCACCCCAAGCCCTTCCACATGTAGATATGGTATCACCAAGATCTCAGACCAAGCCAACAGAAAGTACCTACAGTCAGACCAGACCCACCCCAAAACTTTATATAAGAATCATATCCAGAAGGAATAAAGGTGTGTAAGAATTATGCGATGATCTGAGAGCTTCTGTCATGAGATCTGTAACAATGCCACTTGGAGAAGAGACCTAGCTCCAGAAAACGAAGCTACCCTGTAACCCTCGCTGGCTAGTCTGCTGTCCACTGGCTCAGCCCAGGCGAGCAACCTGTGCAGTGTCTTGGAGCAACTGCAGCAGCTGAAGTGGCAGAAGCAATTCCCCCTCCCTACTTGAGTTCTCTCCCCTTTGTTTGAATCTTTCCACTTGGCTGGGCCAGAGATCTCTGTGAAAAGCCTCCAGTACTCAGGCACACATATATAAGAAATTGCCTTTGTTGTTGTTGCTGCTGTTGCTATGTTTGTTGATGTCAGTGCTTTTTTTTTCTTTTACAAGCCCTTACATGAACATCTCTTCATCTCATCTTCTGTCCTTGCTTCTTGACTCTTGACTTGCCAATGGCTCATACAGTAGTCTGCACTTCTGACCTCAAGTCACCTTTATTTCTATTCCTGACTTAGGGAATCAGCAAGTCCACTGCACAGCACTTTACCCACAGAGAGAACTTTAAAAAAAATGTATATTTTCTTTATTTACATTTCAAATGTTATCCCCTTTCGAGGCTTTCCCCCTCCGCCCCCGGAAACACCCTAACCCACCCCCTCCCCCTGCTTCTATGAGGGTGTTCCTCCACCCACCCAGCCAATCCCACCTCCTCGCCCTCGATTTCCCTACACTGGGGCATCTACTGAGCCTTCATTGGACCAAGGACATCTCCCATTGTTGCATGACAAGGCCATCCTGCATACTCCTTTGTTGATGGCTTAGTCCACAGGAGTTCTGGGGGGTCTGGTTGGGTGCTAATGTCTTTCTTCCTATGGGGTTGCAAAAGAACTTCGTTATCATGACTTTTTAAAGTCACCCTGAAGTAGTTCAGTCAGGTAGCAACTGACAGCTACTGGATCCTACACTATTCAAAAATAGTGAACTGAGCCTAAATAGTTGTAACTTCTATGTTGGTTGATGGAAATTGTCACAAGACCATGCATACTTGAATTAACAGGAACATGTTTGTTAACATTAATTAACTGAAACATTGCTATAAAGGTAGCAATGAGTTCCCCCTGGGAAAATGTTATAAAAATGGCAAAGCCTTTCTCTGTTCTAGGTATGGATGTTGACAACTTTTTAGAAAATATCCACCACAGAATTATCTTCCAAGATATTTATGGCCTTGGGACTGCTCACCTAAGGAAGTAGCTCCTACCATGATTAGCTAAACCTGTCTTCTTGATCTGGGTACCTATATACCACAAAGCCTGTTAGCTGTATATAATAACCATATTGCCTTGTTCAACTGTGTGCAAAACCCCCGCCTCTAGTTTAACTGTATTGAATAAACAGAGTAAGCTTCTGGGATGATGCACTTATGCATCAAAGACGGAAGTCCACTCCAGCCCAGCTCTTCAGTGTCTCTCTCTGTTTTTCCTTCATTCACCTTCCTGCCTCAGACAGATCCATCTTCAGACCTGTGCTCAATGTGGCCTTAGGGCATCCTGGTCCTCTGACTAGTGTCTCTCATGTAACTCTTTCTTTTACTATCTCCCTAGTACAGACTCCCTTCATCATTGCTGCTTTACTCTTTTACATTGTCATTGTTACCAAAACATTTAGATTAGCAAATAACACAACCTAAATAATGTGACATTTTATGTTCCCAAGACATCAGTGTGTATGCATGGAGTATTAAGAAAATTAGAGTACAGAGGTCTGTAGTTATAAAGATCTTCAGACTTAAACAACTACTTTGAATGGTCTATTAATTTCTATAGATTTCAGATAGTGTTCTATGAAAGAAAATAAATCATAACATACTACACAGAATAAATAACCACATGTAGAAAAATACCCTATAATTTGAAATAAAAGTCTTTGATATTTTGCAGACAATATAACTTCTTTTGCAATACAATGAGTCTTACAAAATAAATTAATATAATAAAGAAGAATTGAGTGATGTCTTACCATTAACACAAAAGATTATTTTAGCATGGGTTAAGAATACATTTCTATTGTGTTGTACTTGTATAATTTTTAACATAAGGCAAAGGGTACAATTTAATATTTTATAACATATACATGATGTATAATATTTAAAATAAGTTTAGACTCCTAGATACTGGACTTACTGGTATATAGTGACTAATTATGTGTTTATATTTAAATAGTAATTATATTAATATTTAGATAGTATTTATTTTTGTGTAGTACATATAGTAACAATTTCTAAATCTTTCTATTCAACTTTTTTGAAATGTAATAGACATAATTATTTTACGGTCATCATATTTTGTAATATCATAGAAGTTATTGCTCCTAATTATAATTTAGATTCTGTTAATTAATTTTATTCCCATCGTTCTTGCTTTCATACTCCCCAGATTCTAGTAACTACTAGTCAATTTCTATTGGTCCACTCTTTGATCTTCCACACACGACTGTGATTGGTTGAATTTTTCTTTTGTCTTTTTATACTTTTCTTATTTCTCTTTACACAATGATCTCCTCCTCCAATCATGTTATGTTAAAAAATTTCTAAAAAATATTTTGTAAACTAATTTTTGATACAGATTTCTGCATACTTGATACATGTCAGTATGCTTCTTTTGATTTTTTTTCTGGAGAATTAAGATGTTTTTATATAACTTTTACTTATTTATATGAAAAATGACATCTGATATTTTTCAGCTCCTTTAGTTAAAGAAAATACCAAATGGAGAACATTCAAGGCCTTCAAAGATTAGAGAGTCTTTTCAGATATTGATTGTATTGATTGGACCAATGTGTTAACTGTTTTTGTAGATGTCCTAATTTAGAAAAAGTAGAGCTACATTGGAGTCACAAAGTTATTTTCACATTTCATGCATTTATTGACACAAATATAAGGTTTTTTTTATGCCATTGACTTCTGTCTGAACATTTTTTCTTCTCCACATTTGAGAATTTTATATATGAGAATAATGTGTTTCGATTAAGTCTATTACCCTCTTGTTTGTCCCCAGTTCTTTCACCATCCCAACAATCAGGTATTTTTCTTTAACTTCATGTGTTCTGTTTTGAAGTCCTCTGAATATACTTAGTGTTACTTGTATGTATATGAGTGCGGTGAGTTTGGGTAGCCTCTTCAGAACTGTATCTCTAAATAAAATGACTACCCCTCTGCTAGAAATCAAAAGCTGCCAATGATGCTATAGCTTGTGGTAGAATGTCATAGGCCTCTCTGCTATTCATAGTGAGATTTGGGTGGAGAAAATTAACCAAGACTTGTGTCAGCTGTCATAGCAACCCTGAGCTCACGTGTGTAACAGCACTGCCATCTCCATCAAATTCTGTTTTGCTATACATGCCCAGACTCTCTTGCTCTTCTTTCAGACATATAGGAGGCAGAAAATGGCTCTTCAAAAACCAGTTTTCACATCTCATCATCAAGCCATCCAAATGTGTTACCTTTCAAGAAATAAAATGTTTAATGCATGTGATTATGGAAAGTATCTTTAAAACTCTTCTGCTCTAAAATTTCACGTATATTTTTCTCATAGGTAAAAATATTCTAATTTGAAAGAGATCTTCATCATTAAAAGTCCCATAGTCTGAGAGTCTGATTCTTAATTGTGAGTTGTTATAAAGATAAAAAAGTTACATACTTTTAATACAGTGGCAACATACTTCTAACAGAGTAAAAAATCGTATTCTATAATAAATAAGAGATGCACAGAAAATAAATTATTAGTTCAAATAAAATGAAATTATTGTAAGAAAAATACCAAATTTGGATGTGCCAAAATCCATCATCTGTTATCATAATAAAATTTGGACTCCAAGGGACTTGGATAGTTCCACCTTTCTGAGTTTGCCACATATATCACACCCATTCCTCTCTTCTTATTTTTTAATAATCATTTTATTCATTTACATTTGAAATGATGTTCTCCTTTCTCATTACCACTCCATAACCTCCCATCCAATTCCCCCTCTCTCCACTCCACTTTGCTTCTATGAGGATGCTTCCACCTAATCACATACTCCCACCTCAGTTCTCTAGCATCCCTCTATACTGTTGGATCAAGCTTCTCTCTCCCATCATTCATGTCAGAAAAGGCCATTCTCTGCTATATGTGTATCCAGAGTCAATATCCTCCATACTTTTTTGTTAGTGGTTTAGTCCATGACACTTCAGTGTGGTCCAGTCATTGTTCTTCCTATGAGGGTTGCAATCCCCTTCAGCTTCTTCAGTTATTCCCCTAGCTCTTCTATTGGAGTCCCAGGACTTAGTTCGATAGATAGCTGTGAGTATCTGCATTTATATTGATCAGTTGCTGATAGTACCTCTCAGAGAACACCCATATCAGAATTCTGTCCACAAATGCTTCTTGGCATCAGCAATAGTGTCAGGGTTTGGTGTCTGTAGATGGGATGGATCTCTAGGTGGAGTGGTGTCTAGATGGCCTTTTCCTCAGTCTTTGTTACATTTTGATGTCTCTGTCCTTTCTTTGGACAGAAATATTTCTGAGTTTAAATTTTTGAGCTGTGTGGGTGGCCCCATTCCTCAACGGGGGCTATGCCTATCTACTGGGGGTAGTTTCTACAGATTTTATTTCCCCTTTGTTGTTATTTAAGCTAAAGTCATCACCATTCCATTGCATGCCAGCAGCTCACCTTTGTGAATAGCCCATAAACCTTACATCTGCAATAATCTGGAATACCAATTGCAACTGAGGCTTCAACTGAATGGTCTCTAAGGGCCTCCCTATAGGTATCCAGAACTTGCCATATGTTTCTCTCAATGACATACTCAGTTTTGGATATTTCTTGAATTCAAAACCAGTACAATGTTGACAACATATGCAACATCTTTAAGTTCACTTACCCAGTTTGAGATGTAACCTGGCCCTGTGAATCTCAGCTATCTCAACTTCTATATATTAAACCAGAGAAAGTATTTTCTCAGGAAGCTGCTTTGGAGGAGCAGGGAACACCTTTTATCTTAAGTTGTATCCTTTTTAATTAATTTAGATCCGGACAAGATGATCTCTCTGATGGGTAGCATCTTTTCCTTAGGACATTATTCCTGCTGTAAAGTGTCTTCACATAACAGTATCTTCTATGATTACCAGGGTATGCACAACATTTTTTAAGTGCCCTTTGAAGGGAAAGGCCAAAGGACAAAAAAGCACATAGTGATGGAATCAGAAGCTAATATTTGAACAAACAGGTTGATGATCTGTAGATTCATGAGTTTATATTACCTAAAAGATACAAGATATTTGATGGATTTAGTCTTAGTACTTGGTAGGCTGGGTTGGAGGATTGTTTTAGATTGATGTTCAGGTTGGGATGTACTGTTAGATTCTTTCTCCAAATAATAAACTAAATAACTAACTAATTACTAATTATATATATATATATATATATATATATATTAGTTACTAATTATTATAATATATATTATATAATTATAAAATAAGTATATATGTATATATGTTTATACAGGTAGAGGAAATAATATATGAACATGATAAACTAGAAACTAGAAAGAGTATACACTAGTATATTGAAAGCACACCTAAAAACTCTAGAATAAAAGGAAGCAAATTCACCCTGGAGAGGAAGAGAGCAGGAAATAATCAAACTCAGGGTTGAAATCAACCAAGTGGAAAAAAAAAAGAACTATACAAAGAATCAGCCAAACCAGGAGGTGGTTCTTTGAGAAAATCAACAAGATAGATAAACCCTTACCCAGACTAAGTAGAGGGTACAGGGATAGCATCCTAATTAACAAAATCAGAAATGAAAAGGGAGACATAACAACAGAACCTGAGGAAATCCAAGACATAATCAGATCCTACTGCAAAAAGCTAAACTCAACAGAACTGGAAAACCTGGATGAAATGGACAATTTCTTAGACAGATACCAGATACCAAAGTTAAATCAAGATCAGATTAACAAACTATACGGTCCCATATCCCTGAAAGAAATAGAAGCAGTCATTAATAGTTTCCCATCCCAAAAATGTGCAGGACCAGATGTGTTTAGTGCAGAATTCTATCAGACCTTCAAAGAAGACCTAAGTCCAACCCTCCTTAAACTATTCCACAAAAGAGAAACAGAAATTCATCAATGTAATCCACCATATAAAAAAACCTCAAAGACAAAAAACACATGATCATATCATTAGATGCTGAGAAAGCCTTTGACAAAATCTAACACCCATTCATGATAAAAGTCTTGGAAAGATCAGGCATTCAAGGCCCATACCTAAACATGATAAAAGCAATCTACAGCAAACCAGTACCCAACATCAAACTAAATGGAGAGAAACTGGAAGCAATGTAACATCAGGGATTAGACGAGGCTGCCCACTTTTTCCCTACCTATTCAATAAAGAACTTGAAGTCTTAGCCAGAGCAATTAGACAACAAAAGTAGATCAAGGGGATACAAATTGGAAAGAAAGAAGATGAAATATCACTATTTGCAGATGATATGATAGTGTATAGAAGTGACCTTAAAAATTCCACCAGAGAACTCCTAAACCTGATAAACAGCTTCAGTGCAGTAGCTGGATATAAAATTACCTCAAACAAATCTGTGGAATTTTCTACCTAAAGGATAGACAGGCCTAGAAAGCAGTTAGAGAAGCAACACCCTTCACAATAGCTATAAATAATATAAAATATCTTGGTGTGACTCTAAGGAAGTGAAAGATCTGTGTGATAATAACATCAATTCTCTGAAGAAAGAAATCAAAGAAGATCTCAGAAAATGGAAAGGTCTCCTATTTTGGGCTGTGGGTGAAGGGAAAGAGGGGGGAGGGCGAGAGCCTGCATCTGTCCAGAGTTCCGGTGCTCTGGGAGGGCAGACATGGGAGTACTTTCTATGTGGCCCTGGGTGTGCATCTGGTCTGTGAATCCACTGAACCCACACAGAGGGGTGTGGGCAAGGGGCAGCCCCCAGTACCAGGTCCTCAGTCTCTGGCATCCCATGCTGGATATAGTGGAGCAGCTGAGAACAGAATAGGGGCCCCAGAGCAGCACACAGCCCCAGAGATAGCAGAAAAGAGGAGAGGGGGAAACAAAGGGAATAGGTGGTTCCCATGCAGCTGAATGTCTTTAGTCCAAGCCTTGATGAACAGAAATAGTCTATGGTTTTAGAGCTTTATTGTAGAAAGTCAGGGAGAAAGGAAAGAAGGTAGAAAGAGAGAGAGGGAGAGGCCAGCCATAGCCAGGAGAAGAGAAGGGGGAAGAGAGAGAAGAAAGGAAAGCTAGAGAGTAAGAAAGCTTAAAGAGAGCAAGGAGGGGCCCAACAGCCCCTCTTATAGGGGACTGCTATCTTGCTGTTACTAGGTAACTGTGGGGAGGAGTCTAACCAAAATGCCAAAAGCTTGGGACATTGTCTAAGTGACTGCTAACCCCATGCTTCTCTTGTAGGGGCTGTGTAGTGGTAATGTTGACAGGAGCCAGGGATCCAGGAGAAATGATAGAATGCCTACAAATAGGTGGAAATTTCTACCCATCTGGGACTACTGGGGTTCAAGACCTCAGCTCAACTGGAGACAAGGCTGTCTGTGAATAGCCTGTTGACCCACATCCCGTGTTCATGGATTGGCAGGATTAATATAGTAAAAATGGCAATTTTGCCAAAAGCAATCTATAGATTCAATGCAATCCCCGTTAAAATTCCAAATCAGTTCTTCACAGAGTTAGAAACGGCAATTTGCAAATTCATCTGGAATACCAAAAAACCTAGTATAGCAAAAACTATTCTCAACTATAAAAGAAACTCTGGTAGAATCACCATGCCTGACCGCAAGCTTTACTACAGAGCAATTGTGATAAAAACTGCACGGTACTGGTACATATACAGACAGATAGATCAATGGAATAGAATTGAAGACCCAGAAATGAACCCACACATTTATGGTCACTTGATCTTTGACAAAGGAGCTAAAGCCATCCAGTGGAAAAAAAGACAGCATTTTCAACAAAAGGTGCTTGTGCAACAGGTAGTTATCATGTAGAAGAATGCAAATTGGGCCATTCTTATCTCCTTGTACAAAGCTCAAGTCTAAGGAACTCCAGATAAAACCAGAGACGTTGAAATTTATTGAGGAGAAAGTGGGGGAAAGCTATGAAGATATGGGCACAGGAGAAAAAATCCTGAACAGAACAGTAATGACTAGTGCTATAAGATCAAAAATCAACAAATGGGATCTCATAAAATTGCAAAGCTTCTGTAAGGCAAAAGACACTGTCAATAAGGCAAACATGCCACCATTGGGATAGGACCTTTACCAATCCTAAATCCAATAGGGGAATAATATCCAAGATATAGAAAGAACTCAAAAAGCTGGACTCCAGAAAATCAAATAATGGCATTTAAAAATGGGATACAGAGTTAAAGAAAGAGTTCTCAACTAAGGAATACCGAATGGCTGAGAAGCACCTGAAAAAATCTTCAGCATACTTAATCATCAGGGAAATGCAAATCAAAACAACCCCGAGATTCTACCTCACCCCTGTTAGAATGGCTAAGATCAAAAATTCAGGTGACAGCAGATGCTGGCGAGGATGTGGAGAAAGAGGAACCCCCCTCCATTGCTGGTGGGATTGCAAGCTTGTACAACCACTCTGGAAATCAGTCTGGTGGTTCATCAGAAAATTGGACATAGTACTACCAGAAAATCCCGCAATACCTCTCCTGGGCATATACTCAGAAGATATTCCAACTTGTAATAAGGCCACATGCTCCACTATGTTCATAGCAGCCTTATTTTATAATAGCCAGAACCTGGAAATAACCCAGATGTCCCTCAACAGAAGAATGGATACAGAAAATTTACAAAATGGAGTACTACTCAGCTATTAAAAGAATGAATTTATGAAATTCTTAGGCAAATGGATGGATCTGGAAGATATCATGCTGAGTAAGGTAACCCAGTCACAAAAGAAGTCACTTGATATGCACTCACTGATATGTGGATATTAGCCCAGAAATTTAGAATGCCCAAGATACTATTTGCAAAACACATGAAGCTTAAGAAGAAGGAAGAGCAAAGTATGGATACTTCGTTCCTTCTTAGACTGGGGAACAAAATACCCATGGAAGGAGTTACAAAGACAAAGTTTAGAGCTGAGACAGAAGGAAGGACCATCCAGAGATTGTGCCACCCAGAGATCCATACCATAAACAAACACCAACCTCAGACACTATTGCATGTGCCAGCAAGATTTTCCTGACAGGACCCTGATATAGCTATCTCTTGTGAGGCTATGCCAGTGCCTGGCAAATACAGAAGTGGATGCTCTCAGTCATCTATTGGATGGAACACAGAGCCCCTAATTAAGGAGACAGAGAAAGTTTGGAAAGAGCTAAAGGGATCTGCAACCCTATAGGAAAAACAACAAAATGAATTAACCTGCACTCCCCAGAGCTTGTGTCTCTAGTTGCATATGTAGCAGAGGATAGCCTAGTCAGCCATCAATGGGAGGACTTGGTTTTGCAAATATTATATGTTCGAGTTCAGTGGAATGCCAGGGCCAGAAAGAGGGAGTGGGTGGGTTGGGGAGCAAGGCAGTGGTTGTGTATAGGGGTCTTTCGAAGAGGAAGTAGGAAAGGGGAGAGCATTTGAAATGTAAATGAAAAAAAATCTAATAGAAATATCTAATAGAAATATTAACATTTAAAAAAGAGAGAATTCACTCTGCCTATCTCTTCCTTCTGAGTGCTGAGATTAAAGGCATGCATCACCATTTCCTGGCTTAAATATATAGCTCAGTCTGGCCTTGAATTTGTGATTCTCCTGTTTCTGCCTCCTTCAGTAAATCCCTCAAGTTGGGGAGACATTTATGTAATATAAATATCGTGGAAATAAACACTATGTTGTACATTTATTATATATAGTATCTATTGGAAATTCTAATGTTAAATATTTCTTTCAAATATCCTCACAGATTTATAACTGAGTTTCAAAATGTTTGTGATTAAAAGAAAAATTGTACAACCTGAATTGAGTATGCCATTATATTACAAAGTTAATTCCAAAATAAACATTTCAAAATAACAACAATCTCAACAACAATAACAACAATACTAATAATTCACCCTGACAGCACTCTGATTTATTAAAGCATGACTCATTGTAAACCTCTGACTTACATGGTGGTGTGGCAAATTATGGGCTGCTTTAGATCACTAAGTTTTAAACTGATCTTTCCTACAGAACCACAGAAGCAGAGGCAAAACATTTGCCAATTATTGACTATCATGTGTCAGGCACCATTAATATAAAAGATTCTCATCTACAGAGATCATTTAGCTTCTAAAGTGCTTCGTCTCTTTCATGTGATATTTCAGAAAGAAACTAAAGTGTAAACAAGAGATAATATTCAGGGACATGGTGTGAATCTGCTTCTTCTCAAATGTTCTAAGTACTTCGTCCCATTTTAAATGTATTCCACATAAATTATGTTATATAGGTCAGCAATGAAATGTAATCACCCACATTTAATTTGTATCCATGATTTCAGTTTAATCAATTGAAAAAGGCAGAATATTACTTGTGGATTTATAGCTAATATTATACAGCTAGTATGAAACAGAGCGATAAATTTCCAAAAAGGAGGTGATTGTCGACAAGCCACTAAATTGTGATAAACATCCTGCAAATTAGAGTGTGGTTCTATGTTAAGTAACCAATTTTACAACCAAAATGAGCTGCTAATGCCTACATTTTTCTTTAAACTAATAGGAAGTCAAGTATGTCTGTACATTGACTCTGAAAGGGAATATTGAGAATCTCATGTTTAATAAAACACTGGGCTGTTTTTGTCTCAGGTCCTGACTGCAAAGGATATGAATGATTTAGAAAGAGAAGCTGAAAGCTTCCCCTATTCAGACTAAGCTGAGTCTGTCATTAATAACTGAAATTTGTATTGTCTTACAAAGTACATTTGCATGTATTATGTAGGTTGCTCTTCTCAATGGATTTTTCCAATAAATGAGACAAGCTAGCCTTAGGTATGTGACATATTTTTCCTGAACCCATGGAGCTTGTGAATGGCAGAGCAATGATGGGAAGTGACTTTCTTTTAGTAGAAAACAATCAAGCCAACCACCATCTTCCACATTTCTCTAACTTCAGTTATTCTTACGTAGCTTCCTGAATGGGTAACTTCACTGGTGTGCCACTTATTTAGGATATTTCTAAGTCCATTAAAAGAAAAATTGAATATGGATTGTTAACAAGAGTAGGATGTTCTTAAAGATTGGTTCTAAACCACATCGGTATGGTGAGAGTTTTCTTTAAAGTCTGCTCAAATTTTTGTTTGATGATTACTTCCTTTTGAACATCAAGTTATTTAGCCTTAATGAGAGAATAACAAAGAAATGGAACGTTCACATATACCACATATATTATTTCATCTCAGTTTTTCCATTACTTAAATGTGCCTTTTAGACTAAAAAGAATTTTTCCTTTTTTCTTTTTCTTTTTTTCTTCTCTCATACAATACATTCTGACTGCAGCCTCCCCTCCATCCACTCCTCCCATTCCCACCACCTCCCCACTCCCCCAGATCCACTGTTTCCCATCATAAAAGGGCACACCTCCCAAGGATATCAACTGAGTGCAGGATAGCAAGATGCAATAAGCCTAGACATAAATCCTATCAAGACTGTACAAGGCAACCTAATAGAAGTAGGCTAAAGAGACAGAGACATCTCTACACCCATCATTAGAAGTCCCACAAACTCCCATGCTAAACCAACACAAATGCATGCAAACAGAGGACCTATCACAGACCCTTTCAGCTGCTGTGATTCCAGATTTAATCTGGGAGCCCAGTGATCACTAGTTAGTTGATTCTGTGAGCCTGCTCTGCTATCTTTGATCGCCCTGGCTCCTACAATTCTTCTACTTCTTCTGAGAGGTTTCTTGAACTCAGCCTACTGTTTGTCATTGAGTATCTGCATCTGTTCCCATCAACTGCTGGAGCAATCCTCTCAGATGATGATTAGGCTCAGCACAGATTCTTATACCTTATCGTATGAGTATACCAGAATGTTATTAGGATTAGTTTTATTGACATTTTTTGCCAGCTATGTTTGGTTCTACCCTAAGACTCTGGGCCATCCAGCTTAAGGTTCCTGCCATAGGTAGTGCCATGCCTGGGATCTACTCCATAGTAGTGGAGCTCAAGAGTAAACAATCCTTAACATACATTTCAGGGATATTGTGATTCCCAGTGCTGCCAAAAGTGGTCAGTCAGATACATCCATTTGTCCAAGAACTTCATAAATTCATTGTTTTTAGTAGCTGAATAGTACTCCATTGTGTAAATATACCACATTTTCTGTATCCATTCTTCTGTTGAGGGACATCTGGGTTCTTTCCAGATTAAGGCTATTATAAATAAGACTGCTACGAACATAGTGGAGCATGTGTCTTATTAGCAGTTGGAACTACTTCTGGATATATGCCCAGGAGAGGTATTGCTGGATCCTCCAGTAGTACTATGTCCAATTTTCTGTTGAATCTCCAGACTGACTTCCAGAGTGGTTGTACAAGCTTGCAATCCCACCAGCAGTGGAGGAGTGTTCCTCTTTCTCCAGATCCTCGCCAGTATCTGCTGTCACCTGAATTTTTGATCTTAGCCATTCTGAATGGTGTGAGGTGGAATCTCAGGGTTGGTTTGATTTGCATTTTCCTGATGATTAAGGATGTTGAACATTTTTTTCAGGTGCTTCTCAGCCATTCGGTATTCCTCAGGTGAGAATTTTTTGTTTAGCTCTGAACCCCATTTTAATGGGGTTATTTGAATTTCTGGAGTCCAGCTTCTTGAGCTCTTTGTATATATCGGATATTAGTCCCCTATCAGATTTAGGATTGGTAAAGATCCTTTCCCAATCTGTTGGTGACCTTTTTGTCTTATTGACTGTGTCTTTTGCCTTACAGAAGCTTTGCAATTTTATGAGGTTCCATTTGTCAATTTTTGATCTTACAGCATAAACCATTGCTGTTCTGTTTAGAAATTTTTCCCCTGTGCCCATATCTTCGAGGCTTTTCCCCACTTTTCATCCTTAGTGAGGTAACCCAATCACAAAGAAGTCATTAGATATACACTCACTGGTAAGTGGATATTAGCCCAGAAACATAGAACACCCAAGATACAATTTGCAAAACACAAAAAAAAATTAAGAAGATGGAAGACCAATGTGTGAATACTTCATCCCTCCTTAGAATAGGGAACAAAATATCCATGAAAGGAGTTATATAGGCAAAGTTTGGAGCTAAGATGAAAGGATGGACTATCCAGAGACTACCCCACCTGGGGATCCATCCCATAATAAGCCACCAAACCCAGACACTATTGCATATACCAGAAAAATTTTGCTGAAGGGACCCTGTTATAGCTGTTTCATATGAGGCTATGCCAGTGCCTGGCAAATACAGAAGTGGATGCTCACAGTCAGCTATGGAGAAGCTAGAGAAAGCACCCAAGGAGCTGAAGGGGTCTGCAACCCTATAGGTGGAACAACAATATGAACTAACCAGTACCCCACAGAGCTTGTATCTCTAGCTGCATATGTAGCAGAAGATGGCCTAGTTGGTCATAACTGGGAAGAGAGGCCCCTTGGTATTGCAAACTTTATTTGCCCTGGTACAGGAGAATGCCAGGACCAAGAAGTGGGAGTGTGTGGGTAGGAGAGCAGGAAGGAGGGAAGGTATAGGGAACTTTTGGGATAGCATTTGAAATGTATATAAGGAAAATATCTAATTAAAAAAGTGGTCAGTTAATAGTCTACAATTGTACTTTTCATTTATCAATCAAAATATGTTTTGCTAATGTTTAGTTGAATCATAGATATGCTTATAACAGACGTTGGAAAGTTGTGTTCAAAGCCTTGCGTCCACATTGACATTTCTACTCTTACAAATTCAGTCTTCAGAGTATAATAACTTGGAATCATTTCCCCAAGTCATGATTCTGTCTTCTGGTCTGCACTGTTCACTCAGTAATGTTTCCATTTAGGTTTTCTTCAGACATTTAAAGCTGTGACATCACAAAAGAACACACATGGTATGTACTCACTGATGAGTGGATATTAGCTCAAAAGCTTCAAATACCCAAGATACAATTCACAGACCAAATGAAGCTCAAGAAGTAGGAAAACCAAAGTGAGGATGCTTTGATCCTTCTTAGAAGGGGAGCAAAATATACTCAGAGGCAAATATGTAAATAAAGTGTAGAGCAGAGACTGAAGGATAGACCACCCTGAGACTGTACCACCTGGGGATTCATCCCATATACACTTACTAAACCAAGGCACTATTGTGGATGCCAAGCCTGGTATGGCTGTCTTCTGAGAGACCCTGACAGAGCCTTACAAATACAGAGGCAGATGCTTATGGTCAACTATTGGACTGAGCGTGGGATCCCCAATACAGGAGTTAGAGAAAGGACTGAAGTAGTTGAAAGGGTTTGCAACCCCATAGAAAGAACAACAATATCAACTAACCACACCTTCCAGGGCTGCCAGGAACTAAACCATCAACCAAGGAGTACACATGGCTCCAGCTGCATATGTAGCAGAGGATGGCCTTGTCAGGCACCAATGGAAGGAGAGGTCCTTGGTCCTATAATGACTTAATCGATGCCCCAGTGTAGGGGAATGGAGGACAGCGAGGTGGGAGTGGGTGGGTGGATGGATGGAGGAACACACTCATAGAAGCAGGGGGATGCAGGATGGGATAGGGGATTACGGGGGGAGAGGGCTAATATTTGAAATGTGAATAAAGGAAATATACAATTTTAAAAAGGGAGAAAAAAGCTGTGACATTAAAATGGCTCTTCTCTTAATAAATTCTCTGTTGTGAGGCAGTATTAATATAAATTTACCTTTCACTTACTGAGATTCTACAATGCCCACCCCCAGTACTAATGAACAATTTTTGGTCTTTAAATTCTCTTCATTTTTCCCTGTAACTACACAAATATAATGAATATGTGTTGTGCCTTCTAACATTTTATACCAAAGTATTTATTTCACTGTGGCATTATATATATATATATATGTATATATATATATATATATATATATATATACATATATATATATATATATATATATGTATATATATAAAACAAGATACAGAGTTACAAAAAGTCAGGTCTGGGATTGTCCAGACAATATGTTAAAGATCAGTGTTCAATACAGGCACTCTAATACTAAAGCATGAGTAGTCAATCACTATGCCTTATGCCTTGCAGTAAAAATTATGTCTTTCAGTAACTTTCATCAAATCCCAATGTTTATAACAAGAGAGACATCTCTTGCTTCTATACTCCATTTTTGGAACACATATTTCCACACTTTTAGATAATATAGCATTATTAAGAAGAAATATTAATATTGTCATTTGGTGATAAATGAAATATGTATTTATTGCCTATGTGTGTAAATATGTTTATTTACCTCTAGTTTATTTTTAATTGACACATAAGAAAGAGTTTGTAATTTGGGATAATTATACAGTACCAGAAATGGGGGATGTGGGGAAAATGAAAAGCAAATGCAGAGGAAAACTAACAACAATAATAACAACAATAATAACAAAAACAAGACCACTCAGCTGAAACTTTCCTTTTAGTTTGTTTTAGAAAAGGGTGATGAGACAGAAAACTTTCTCAGAAAGAGACCAGATGGGAATGTGTCTATTGACTGCCTCAGCAACTTTACACACACATTTTGGTTTATCATGGTCAAATGAACCAAAAAGACACGGATCGATAATACTTGAATCTCAGAAGTAACCAGACAAAATCTGTACAGAAATTCTCTCCTGGCCTATACTCTGTCAAAATGGCTGGACAGCTCCTCCATCTGCCTGTGGGAAGAAACAGTAAGGCTGATATACATCAGGGTTTCACTATACACTCCCTCCTACCATACTCCAGTCCCCAGTTGCCACAGTCATAACTATAACCTCTAGGACTATGCCCAAAGGCCACACACAAAGAACTTCTGTCCTTAACAGGTGAAAATATCCCTTAATAGGTGCTTTGCATGCTTTTTCTAAATCAGTGCAGATTTGTAGTCAGATATCTACTGATTATGGGATACCAAGGTCTATCTTGTGATTTTTTTTTTCTACTAGCAATAAATGTTTGCAATGTGAACATGTTCACTTTAAGTCTTTTAGCTTTCATGTATCTGCAGCATGTTTTTCTTTTTCATTTTAATGTGTTTAATAAAATCTGACCATAGTTTACATTGTGTAAGTTGTTGGTACACATGTGCTTTTGTTGAGAGGAGAAACTTCTGTCTGCCTATATGTGCAGAGCGACTTCTGCTACCCTTAACCATGGCTCTCTCTCCACACAGTAGGGGCTTTCTATGAACTTTTTCTATTCTAGGGGATGAGTTTCTTACCAGATAAGAAATCAATAGCGGGGACTTGGCAACCTGTTAGAAATTTATTTACATGCTGACATTCCTGTAGCAATTAGATAAAAGTACAGGGACTTAGGCAAAACTGAGTCATTCCATGTCTGTTTTTTTTTTTTTTTTTTTGGTCCTTAATTCCAGTCCTCACAAACTGACAGATATTCATAATTCCATGTATCATTCTATGTGTTTGCAGAGTATTCAGGAATATATTGCTTTCTTTTAACATAATGAGGTTCAAGGAGGACATTGTTGCAGTTTGCTTTCTGCATTGGTAGGTAATAACATGCACTGTCAGGACCTAATTTCTTCCCTTGTTAACTATTGTTATGAACTACTTCATCAAGTTCTCTATTTGCCTCTGTGTTCACATTGTCCATAATAAAACATAATCACTGTGTGATAGAGTTGGCATGGTGTTGATTTACAAAGGCAGACAAGAAAACTAATTGAGAACATCCCTCTTCAGAGATTAGCACTTTTCTTTTGGGATGAAGTAGTTAGAACTGTGTGAAGAAAAATTACTTTCTCTACTACTTAAGGCCACTGATTTTGCCAATCATCTATAATGGTGGAAAGATCTGCTTCATTCCAGTTGTTTACTAGTGGGAGGACTGAGAGGCCTTGTTTTTTGTATGTACATGGGTATAAAATGCACACAATCCATGTAGTGCACATAGACACCAGTGGAGATTATCAGAGTCCTTGGAAATGGAGTTTCACAAGTTTGTGAGTTTCCATGTGGCTGTTGGGAATGGAACCCAGTTTCTCTACAAGAGGAGCCCTGCTCTTTAATCATTGAGCTCTCTCCAGGAGCAAGAATGAAGTTTTCAAATGACTTATTGATCAGTCAATCATTTTCAAAGTTTACTTTATAAAAAGAGTATTGAGAGTCATTACATGATTTTTTTTTTCAACACTGGCAATATGTTTTAGTAAGATGAACGTGGTTGCTGCTAAAATGTTTTGTACTAAAATGGGCAATGGCTGAAAGAATAGTATGAGATATTTAGGGAGGAAAAGGCAGGGGTTAAATGATTTCAACTTAAAAAGTTACCACTTGGTCACGTAATTGAACCTATATGACATAAAATTCAATAATGTTGGCTGAATTTTATTACATTAATTCATTCTGCATATACTTTCTGCCCACTGATAAGCAATGTGTTGGCACTGAAGAGATTAAAAGTTTAACAAAAAGATATTCTTATCTCTAAGAAAATAGAGTTCAATAGGAGAGATAAAAAAATAAACTCAAATAATAGGTCCCTAATACAAAGCTAAGTTACCACTTATGTATTTCTCAGAGACACTGGGTCAATTTCTACACACAGAAATAAAATTTTACAGTCTTTATATTATTTATCCAAGATTGGAAAGGTCATGTACATATTAGAGGTAAGTCAGAGCCTAAATTCTAACTCTCTAAGCCAAATTGTGATTTAAGTATTTCCTGGTCAATTCAAGTAGTTAAGCTGCCAGGTATAGGTGTCACAGTCAGGCTATAGAAATGAAAGTGGAAGTAGTAGTTCATGCATTTACTAGTTGCAAAGCCTTTCAAGAGATGTTCTACCAGTATCTTGCTTCCACTGGCTGGTACTTATATGGGCTCAATTATGGTACTGCACACATTGTGGATGGTTCTTCCTTCATTAATTACCAATCAAGGAAACCCCACACAAATATTCCCACAGGCCAATCTGATGAAAAAAAAAAATTCCTCACGGAGTTTCCCTCTTCCTAGATAAGTTTATGTCAGTGTGTGTCAGATTGATGTAAAACAAAACAAAACAAAACAAACAAACAAACAAAAACAACAACACAGAACACACTGATTCCTAAACAGTTGGCTAATCACTGCTTACACTGATCTTGAGCTACAGGTAAGTTCTCCTATCTATATACACCTGTGCCAGCAACACTTTTTGGGAAAAAAGAACAACATAAGTTAGCTATACCTCCTCCAACACACATACACACACACACACACACACACACACACACACTGACATAGTAGTCAGTACCTTCCCTCTTAGTAATTCATTTTCTCTAATTTATTCACATTTCCTACTTCCATACCTCATGATGCTCACATTTCTGAACAGCAGCAAAACTTCAGTACTCTACAAAGTCGGTCAACTCAGTCTGTACATAGTAAGCTGGGAAAGGGAAATTAGAAGTTATTTTTCCTGGTTTAATGTCTGCTTTGAAACCATCACAGTCATATACCAGAAGTCAAACTTTTTCTCCAGCCTTGTTGAGTTAAGGAGTAACTCAAATTCCTGGAGGCTCTGGGTTTGTTGTTGTTGTTGTTTGTTTTGTTTTTTCGCAAAATTTAGTTGCAGTCCTGGTCATTAACAACTAAGGCAATTCAGAGTAATTGATGGACTAGAAACAAAGAGTCCCCAGAGGGGGCTAGGGAAAATGAGAGAGAGAGAGAGAGAGAGAGAGAGAGAGAGAGAGAGAGAGAGAGAGAGAGAGAGAGAGAGAGAGATTATGTTTTATTGTGTACAACTATATACATATTCTACAACAGAAAAAAAGTCATCAAATCAATACTTCAAAAGCTTACTGTAAAGATATTGAAAATGGAGAGATAAGCAAATCTGCAGACAGAAGAAAATGAAAAAGGTAAACAGAAAATTTTTAAAGAAATTAAACTTCAGAGAGCTGTTAAAAAGAAAAAAATTAATAAAACAAGTCATTAAAGTAAAAAGAAAGAGATATCAATGTCACATCTGGGATATAGCAGTGGGTAGAGCCATGGACCCTCTAAACCTTGCAGAGATGATGAGGTGACACAGCAAGCAAGCAGCACCACATGTGTCATTTTCATGAATTTGAGGAAATGGATCTATTCCTGGCCAAATGCAATGACTCTTCTTCTAATCTAAATATGTACACTGAACATACTTGTAATGATAAAGTCAATTTAGTAGTTTTTAATTTTAACAAATTCAAACCCAGAAATCTTCAGACACTGGTAATTTTATTAGTTAAGTTTCTATTGAGCATTTTCCTAGAAAACAGAGCGTAAAACATCTCTCTGCTTAGATTAGTACTCTAGTGTTAACCTAAAGTCAAATCTAGGTAAAGAAGTTTGGTCTATAGAAGGCAATAAACCAATATACTCTAAACACTATATGTCTCTAACGGAGTCAGAGACAGACTTTAGCAAAAGATTTTCACAAAGTTCTGTCTTTCAGACTAAATGATCTTCATTCCCAGCAACACTGAACTCTATGTTCAACAAAATGACCCATTGTATTCTATCACATATTCAGGTCAAAATGGAAAAATATTATATGCAAAACAACATCCCTCCAGATTTAGCAAGATGCAATACTGTTCAGAGTAAAAATAGAGAAAAAAAATAAATGGGAAGGTCAGAAGTCTACATTAAAGCTTGCAGAAAAGAACTGCAATTTATCTTGCGCTTAATAACACAAACCAAATATGTCTCACTAAGATTCAGTACAAGAAAATGAGCTTTGCTCATACTATTCTTTTTTTATTATTATTATTCTCAGCTCTAGCTTACCATTAGGCCAAAAAGGAAATAAAATCCATACAGATTGAAAAGAAGAAACAGGCTGTTTCTATTTGAAAAATGGCATTTCTAGAACTAATAAGTCCATTCAGCTAGATTGCAAAACCTATCATAAAGCATTAAACATTCATGATTCTATAAGTAGCAGTGAGCGCATGGGTGTTTAAAATAAAAATACAATAACATCTGAAATCAATAGCAGCAAAATAAGTGTGAATATAAAAAAGTAGATGCACGATGGTTTGACAAAGTCTACAAAACATTTGGAAAGAAATAAAATAAGTAATGATGCAAATCTGAAATTGAAACAGAGTTTTAATACAAATCCTATTGACTTCCCTGAAATAGTTTTGTAGATGTAAAAATATTGCCTTAAAATTTATACAGAAAATCCAAGGAAATAAGGCAAGAAATTTAGTCCTGACAAAGAAGATAAATTAAGCAGAATCCATCTACACACTTCTTGCTTAAGCTTGAGCTCATGGCTGTCAGTAAAAAAAAAAAAACAAAACTGTGACATTGATATAGAATAGGCAGAGAGATCAGTAAAACTAAGTAAGGAACTCAGAACTAAATAGAAATGCCCAACTGGTTTTCAGTATGAAGATAAGCACATGAAGAAAAGGTGGTCATTTAAATGAAGGGTTTCAGAGGTCATTGATATAATAATCAAAAAAAAAAAGTGTTAGAAGTGTATAGTATTGTAACATTCATTACAAATTATTCAGAAAACAAACGTAAAATGTTACATATATTTTAGATATAAACATGAAGAACAGATTCCAGGATCCAGAGATACCCATAATTCTAATTTTTAAAATTTATTTTATTTGTAATTCATTTTCTACACTCCATTTTCCATTCCCTGCCCCTCCCTATCCTCCCTCCAACTGTTCCACATCCCATACCTCCACCCACCCCACCCAGTCTCCACGTGGATGCCCCCACCTCCACCCCACCTGACCTCTAAACTACCCGGGGCCTCCAGTCTCTTGAGGGTTAGGTGCATCATCTCTGAATGAACACAGACCTGGAAGTCCTCTACTGTGTGTGTGTTGGAAGTCTCATATCAGCTGATGTATGCTGCCTGTTTGGTGGTCCAGTGTTTGAAAGATCTCGGGGGTCCAGATTAATTGAAACTTCTGGTCCTCCTATAGGATTGCCCCTCTCCTCAGCTTCTTTCGGCCTTCCCTAATTAAACATCAGGGCTCAGTTGCTACTGTCCATTGGTTGGGTGCAAATAACTGCATCTGAATCTTTTAGCTGCTTGCTGGGTCTTTTGAGGCAGTCATGATAGGTACCATTTTGTGAGTGCTCCATAGTCTCAGTAATAGTGTCAGGACTTGGGAACTCCCTCTTGAGCTGGATTCCACTTTGGGCCTGTCCCTGGACCTTCTTTTCCTCAGGCTTCTTTCCATTTCCATTCCTGTAATTATTTCAGACAAAAAAATTATGGGTCAGACGTGTGACTGTGGTATGGCAGAGTCATCCCTCAGTTGATGTCCTGTCTTTCTGCTGGAGGTGGGTTCTATATATTCTCTCTCCCTACTGTTGCTCATTTAATCTAAGGTCCCTCCCTTTGAGTCCTGAGATTATCTCACCTTCCAGGTCTCTTCTCTGTTGCATTCTGTGGGGGGGGGGGAACCTCATATTTCCTGATGTTGCCTGTTTATATTCTTTCTGCTGGTCCTCAGGGCTTCAGTCATTTTCCCTCACCCAATAGCAGATCAGGTTCCCCTCGACCCTCCACAGCCCCCAACCCTGTCCATTTTCCCTCTGAAGTCAGTCCTTTCCACCCTACTTGTTATTGCTTTCTTCTTTCTCCCAAGTGGGACTAAAGAGTCCTGACTTGAGCACTTCAGCTTATTGAGCCTTTTGAATTCTGTGGACTGTATCTTGTGTATTCTGTATTTTTTTCTCTTTCCCTTTCTTTCTTTCTTTCTTTCTTTCTTTCTTTCTTTCTTTCTTTCTTTCTTTCTTTCTTTCTTTCTTTCTTTCTTTCTTTCTTTCTTTCTTTCTTCCTTCCTTCCTTCCTTCCTTCCTTCCTTCCTTCCTTCCTTCCTTCCTCCCTCCCTCCCTCCCTCCCTCCCTCCCTCCCTCCCTCCCTCCCTCCCTCTCTCTCTCTCTCTCTCTCTCTCTCTCTCTCTCTCTCTCTCTCTCTCTTTCTTTCTTTCTTTCTTCTTTTTTAGCTAATATCCACTTTTTAGTGAATACATACCATGCATGTCCTTTGGGGTCTGAGTTACCTTACTCAGGATGATATTTTCTAGTTCTATCAATTTGCCAGCAAAAGTCAGGATGTCCTCATTCTTAATAGCTGAGGTTGTTTCTAGCTTCTGGCTATCATAAATAAGGCTGCTATGAACATAGTGGAACACATGCTCCTATGACATGGTGGGACATCTTTTGGATATATTCCCAAGAGTGGTATATCTGGGTCTTCAGGTAAATTATATTTCCAAATTTCTGAGGAACCTCTGGATTGATTTTTCAGAGTGGTTTTGCAAGTTTGGAATCCCACCAGCAATGGAGGAGTGTTCCTCTTTCTCCCCATTCTCTCCAACATGTGTTGTCACCTCAGGTTTTGATTTTAGCCATTTTGACTGGTGTAAGGTCGAATCTCATGGTCATTTTGATTTGCATTTCTCTTGTCACTAAGGAATTTGAACAATTCTTTTGGTGTTTCTCAGCCATTCGAGATTCCTCAGTTGAGAATTCTTGGTTTAGTTCTATACCCCATTTTTTGATTGGGTTGTTTGGGTTTTTTGCTGAATTAACCTCTTGAGTTCTTTATATAATTTGGATATTAACTTTCTATCAGATGTGGGGTTAGTTAAGATTTTTACCCAATCAGTAGGTTTCCAATTTGTCTTATTGACTTTGTCCTTTGCTTTATAGAAGCTTTCCAGTTTTATGAGATCCCATTTATCAATTCCTGATCTTAAAGCATGATCCATTGGAGTTCTGCTTAGGAAATTTCTCCCTGTGCCAATGAGTACCCACTTTCTTTTCTATTAGATTCAGTGAATCTGGTTTTATGTTGAGGATGTCCTCATTCTTAATAGCTGAGTAGTGTCCATTGTGTAAATGAACTACATTTTCTGTATCCATTCTTCTGTAGTCCATGATCCACTTGGATTGAACTTTGTATAAAGTGACAAATATGAGACTATTTTAATTCTTCTACATACAGTCAGCCAGTTAGACCAGCACCATTTATTGAAGATGCTTTCTTTGATCTATCATATATTTTTGGCATATTTGTCAAAGATCAAGTGACTGTAAGTGTGTGGTTTTATTTCTGGGTATTCAATTCTATTCCATTGATCAACATGTCTGTCTCTGTACTAATAACATGTAGTTTTATCACTATTGCTCTGCAGTAAGGATTGAGGTCAGGGATGATGATTCTTTTGTTGTTAATAATTGTTTTTTGCTATTCTGGGGTTTTTGCCTTTCCAGATGAATTTGAGAATTGCTCTTTTCATGTCTTTGAAGAATTGTGTTGAAATTTTGATGGGGATTGCATTGAATACAAAGATTGTCATTGGTAGAATAGTCATTTTGTTATGTTAATTCTGTCAATCCATGAGCACAGGAGATCTCTCTATTTTCTGAGATCACCTTCTATTTCTTTCTTGAGAGACATGAAGTTATTGTCATTCAGGTCTTTCACTTGTTTGGTTAGAGTTACTCCAAGATATTTTATACTATCGGTGGCTATTGTGAAGGGAATTGTTTCCCTAATTTCTTTCTCAGACTGTTTATCCTTTGTATAAAGGAAGACTACTGATTTATTTGAGTTAATTTTATATCCATCCACTTTGCTGAAGTTGCTTATCAGCTGGAGAATTTATTTAGTAGAATTTTTGGGGTACCTTATGTATACTGTCATATCATCTGCAAATGGTGATACCTTTATTTCTTTTTTACCAATTTGTATTCTCTTGATCTCTTTTTGTTGTCTTATTGTTCTAGCTAAAACTTTGAGAACTATATTGAATAGATATGAGATACCCATAATTCTTAGTAAAAAGTACGACCCATGATTGTAATCATAGCTCTTACAAGGCTGAGGTAGGGAGATAGAATGTTTAACTCCTGTCTGAACTACAGAAGAGACCTCAGGAGAGTGAGAATTTTACAATAAGGCCTTGATATGAACAAACAAAACAACCACAATGTTGTGAGTAGAACTTTTTAGCTTAAAATGAAAAAAAAGAAAAGAAAAAGCTGATCTTTCACTGTAAATTCTTACAGGCGCTTTTGGCTGGGGACCTAACTGAGGTTCAAGAGAAGAGCAGCACATGGCCCTAATAGCTGAGTCCTCTGTGCAGCTTCAAATACCAGCCCTTAAAACCAGATGCCCTTTGTAGCTGATGAACTATCTCTGGAATTGTTCTCAACTAAATTAAAAAATTAGCACTATGCCTCAAAATGTATAACAAACCATCTCATTTAAATGTATCACCAATGTTTCGTATTGAATGGCTATCCACTATAATGGAAGATGTCTCTGGTTATATGTTAATTCAGTACTGGGTTTTCATGACTACAGTAAAGAACTCCTCCATTATTAAAAAAAAATAAAAACACATAAGCGGATGCTCACAGTCAGCTATTGGATGAATCACAGGGCCCACAATGGAGGAGATAGAGAAAATACCCAAGGAGCTAAAGGGATCTGCAACCCTATAGGTGGAACAACATTATGAACTAACCAGTACCCCGGAGCTCTTGACTCTAGCTGCATATGTATCAAAAGATGGCCTAGTCGGCCATCACTGGAAAGAGAGGCCCATTGGACTTGCAAATGTTATATGCCCCAGTACAGAGGAACGCCAGGGCCAAAAAGTGGGAGTGGGTGGGTAGGGGGGGTTGGGGGAGGGTATGGGGGACTTTTGAGATAGCATTGGAAATGCAAATGAGGAAAATACCTAATAAAAAATTTAAAAAAAAATTGATTCTGGAACACATCTGTGGATCACTTTTAACAAAGGCTCAGAAAATTTGGCTTTAGGATGAGATAAATTTAAAATTGAAATGGTTTGTTTACTTCTGCCTTTTATTCAGTTTAATGCCTTTTAGGTGTCAGATTCACGAGTGCTTTTTCCTTATAATTTAGTACACAACCTCTAACTTATGTGTTTCAGTGTATGGCATGCATATTTAATCTTTGCAAGACACTACATATTGTGATTGCATCTTTCTCCTGTTCATTATTTTATCACCACTTCATTTTGCTCTCCTCCTTGGAAACAGTTTCAAAGATCCCTCAACCTATCTAGTTCATTTGATAGTAATAATTCACAAAATAATAGCAAGTTGTGGTATATACTGTGTGAGCCCAAGGTTAACAGAGCTAACAGGCACTAGATTGAACAGTATGTTGAAAAGTTCTTTGGCATCAGACAGAATCATTAATAGACTGAGATGTGCAATGTAACTCACAAGCAGATATAGAACTTAACTTCCCAGGAGGCCCAAACACCCAAGGTTAGCAATTTCTCCTGCAATGTTTCTGGATAAAAGTATTGAAAGATGTGTTGGTAGATTTCTTGAAATAAGCCAAGAATTAAATTCCTTGCACAGGCTTGAAGGCGAGGCAGAGTTTTAGCATTAGGTGTTCCCTTTGTTTGGATCAAGGGATAATGAATGTCTCCACAGAGAACAGTGACAAAATCACACACCATTCAATAATTGCCAATTCTTAGATTTCCCACTCAGACATATAAGCTCAAAGAAGGGAAAAATGGCCTGTATGTTAGTGCTACTATTTTCAGAAGTCATCTAAAACAGGGTTTTGAATTCTGTGAGAAAGCATAAAAATGAAAACATATGCCCTAATACAAACACATAGAAACGAAATATCTTTCTTGTTTGCAAAACACAATAATGTGTTCTGGAAAAAGGAAGAAACCAGCACTGATCTCAGATCTACCGGGTAAGAAGTATGATCTTGGACTCCTTACTTTACCTTTCTGAACCTTGTTGTCCTTGGGTGTAAAATTGTTTATAACATTACCCACTGCTGTTGGGATCCATGGAGAAAATAACTCATATGAGCTGTCTGACCCTACACATGGTAACGCTAAGTTAACTGTCACATTGTCATTAGTAAAATAATTAAGTAGTGAGTGCGAGTGCATTGATGATTTGACTGCAGCATTCTTTGATTTTAAGAAAATCCAGCTCAAAGTGGCTAAGGAAAAGAAAGAGCACCAATGATATTCTCATGTGAAGTATATGACAGATGGCAGAAACAGGCATTTTGAAAAAGTCATAAGAGAAAACTCTGTGTTGGTGGTATTTCTAAAAGGCAATAAAGAAAAAGAAAAGAAAAGAATTTTTAACAAGAGTTTCTATGAATTACCTTTATTTCCAATGTGGTCATTTGTGAAGAGCATGGCAGATGCATTCAGGCAGTCCTATGTAACCTTTGGAAATATTTGTTTTCATTCATTCTACAGATGTTTATTGAATCAAACATGATGATAGCCATGGGGGATACAAAAATGGATAGAATGTTATCCATGACCTATAGTCTAGTCAAACATGATCTATAGAAGGACATAAGTTTATAAAAGCAGAATTATATAATTTGTCATCCATATTGTATATGTTGCTTATGAAATTGTGTCACCATTAATAGTTCCAGCAAGACAAAAACACATGTGCAAATTGTTCTTCAGTAAATGGAAACTGATGTCAATCTTCACAGAGCATTTGGGATTTAAGCACATTAGAGATTCAGACAATAAAGGGAACGACTGGAATTCTGTATATTTATACAATACATGTTAACAGACAATATAGAAGGGAAGTCAGATACAGAATAGCAGAAACAGTAGTATGAATGGTGTGTGCCAGCATCTGCATTTTGTTTTATGTGATCACAGTTTAGTGTAAATGAAAGAGGGGAACAAATCATCATAACATATTAACCAAAATCAACAGAAGAAAGATGTAGGGGCTCTTCTTCAGTTCTGTAATAAAACAAGGTGGTAGGTTACACTATATGGCATCAGCTTAATTTCCTTCCATGAAAGCTTAGATCTAACTGCTGTTGGAAGTTGAAGGAAAACATGGCACTTCTGCCTTCTCCTCATGACATCGGTCAACTCTCAGAGCCAAACAACTTATATTGGATCTTTTTCTCAATAGTGATGTGATCAAACAGACAACTAAAAGCCCACCTTGCTCATATTTCTAGAGAATTAATGTGATATGCACACTTACCATGTGTTTCTTCAACATAATAAGAATATTGATATCCCATCCGGGAAAGGAGGAAGAAAGGTCTTGTTAGCAATACTGGATGGAGTGGTCGTTAAGAGACCTAAAAATAGAAGTATACTAAAGGCAAAAATAAAGAGATGAAAAATGAGAGAAAACCCAGCAAGTTCAAAAGACACTTCAATTTTTTTTTCCTGCTCTGCGGGGGATTCTCCAACTGCTAGAAAACTCAAAAGCGTATTGATTCTGTATCTCAGTCTATAGAATATCTATATAGACACAATATTAAGAATCAGAGTCACAAGGTAGCACATAGGAAGAAATGATGATACTTAATTTGTTTGGTAACTTAGTATTTTCCCATGTAAATTGGCATTGGTTCAGAACCTATCATAGACTTAAGTTTTCTAAGTTGTTTCTATTAAGCAGTTAGCAAGTACACAGTACATCTGTATTTTATTTTCTCATTCCCCTGCACTGCTTTACAGCTGATAGTTTATACCTGACTTTTCCGCTGTAACTTTGAAATGCCCTATTGATCATATCTATTGTCTGAACTCTTAGAAGGCAAATGTAGAGATGGTAGAAAGAGACAAGGAGAAACTTATGTGACAAAAATTCTCACTGACCTATTTTCAGAAATAATATATTCAAATGTTTCTATACATCTAGTGATTTAGGGCCATATTTAGGTAAGCCATCCTAATTTTATGATTGAAATTAAGAAATAGGAGCAGCACTAGCCACATAGTGTCTTAAAGGCTGATTATTTTTATTTGTTTGTTTTTTTTCTTTATTTTCCTTTTCTTTTTTTTAATTTTTAAAAATGTATAAAAATCCTATTTGTTTTCCCACTTAGATAGAATTTTTAAAATACTTCCTGGAGCTGTAGTAATGGTTCCACAGTTATGAGTACTCATTGTTCTTTCTTTCTTTCTTTCTTTCTTTCTTTCTTTCTTTCTTTCTTTCTTTCTTTCTTTCTTTCTTTCTTTCTTTCTTTCTTTTTATTGGGTATTTATTTCATTTACATTTCCAATGCTATCACAAAAGTCACCCACACGTTCCCCCACCCACTCACCCCCCATCCACCCACTCCCACTTCTTGGCCCTGTTGTTCCCCTGTACTGAGGAATATAAAGTTTGCATGACCAATGGGCCTCTCTTTTCATTGATGGCCATCTAGGCCATTTTCTGATTCATATGCAGCTAGAGACAGGAGCTCCAGGGGGGTACTGGTTAGTTCATATTGTTGTTCCACCTATAGGATTGCAAATCCCTTTAGCTCCTTGGGTACTTTCTCTAGCTCCTCCATTGGGGGCGCTGTGATCCATCCAATAGCTGACTGTGAACATCCACTTCTGAGTTTGCTAGGCCCCGGCATATTCGTACAAGAGACAGCTCTATCTGGGTCCTCTCAGCAAAATCTTGCTAGTATATGCAATGGTGACAGCGTTTGGAAGCTGATTATGGGATGGATACCCAGATATGGCAGTCTCTAGATGGTCCATCCTTTTGTCACAGCTACAAACTTTGTCTCTGTAACTCCTTCCTTGGGTGTTTTGTTCCCAATTCTAAAAAGGGGCAAAGTGCCCACACTTTGCTCTTTATTCTTCTTGAGTTTCATGCGTTTAGAAAATTGTATCTTCTATCTTGGGTATCCTAAGTTTCTGGGCTAATATCCACTTATCAGTGAGTACATATTGTGTGAATTGCTTTGTGATTGGGTTACCTCACTCAGGATGATGCCCTCCAGGTCCATCCATTTGCCTAGGAATTTCATAAATTCATTCTTTTTAATAGCTGAGTAGTACTCCATTGTGTAAATGTACCACATTTTCTGTATCCATTCTTCTGTTGAGGGGCATCTGGGTTCTTTCCAGCTTCTGGCTATTATAAATAAGGCTGCTATGAACATAGTAGAGCATGTTTACTTCTTACTGGTTGGAACAAATTCTAGATATATGCCCAGGAGAGGTATTGCTGGATCCTCCGGTGGTACTATGGCCAGTTTTCTGAGGAACTGCCAGACTGATTTCCAGAGTGGTTGTACAAGCTTGCAATCCCACCAACAATGGAGGAGTGTACCTCTTTCTCCACATCCTCGCCAACATCTGCTGTCACCTGAATGTTTGATCTTAGCCATTGTGACTGGTGTGAGGTGGAATCTCAGGGTTGTTTTGATTTGCATTTCCCTGATGATTAAGGATGTTGAACATTTTTTCAGGTGCTTCTCAGCCATTCGGTATTCCTCAGGTGAGAATTCGTTGTTCAGCTGAGTCCCATTTTTTTAATGGGGTTATTTGATTTTCTGGAGTCCACCTTCTTGAGATCTTTATATATATTGGATATTAGTCCCTTATCTGATTTAGGATAGGTGAAGATCCTTTCCCAATCTGTTGGTGGTCTTTTTGTCTTATTGATGGTGTCTTTTGCCTTCAGAAGCTTTGCAAATTTATGAGGTCTCATTTGTCAATTCTTCATCTTACAAGACAAGCCATTGCTGTTCTATTCAGGAATTTTTCCCCTGTATCCATATCTTTGAGCCTTTTCCCTACTTTCTCCTCTATAAGTTTCAGTGTCTCTGGTTTTATGTGGGGTTCCTTAATCCACTTAGATTTGGCCTTAGTAAAAAGAGATAGGAGTGGATCAATGCGTATTCTTCTACATTATAACTGCCAGTTGTGCCACCACAAATTGTTGTAAATGCTGTCTTTTTTCCACTGGATGGTTTTAGCTCCCTTGTCAAAAATCAAGTGACCATAGGTGTGTGGGTTCATCTCTGGGTCTTCAATTCTATTCCATTGGTCTACTTGTCTGTTGCTATAGTACCATGCAGTTTTTATCACAATTGCTCTGTAGTATAGCTTTAGGTCAGGCATGGTGATTCCACCAGAGGTTCTTTTATCCTTGAGAAGAGTTTTTGTTATACTAGGTTTTTTGTTATTCCAGATGAATCTGCAGATTGCCCTTTCTAATTCATTGAAGAATTGAGTTGGAATTTTGATTGGTATTGCATTGAATCTGTAGATTGCTTTTGGCAAAATAGCCATTTTTGCTATATTGATCCAGCCAATCCATTAGCATGGGAGATCTTTCCATCTTCTGAGTTCTTCTTTAATTTCTTTCTTCAGAGACTTAAAGTTCTTATCATACAGATCTTTCACTTCCTTAGTTAGAGTCACGCCAAGATATTTTATATTATTTGTGACTATTGAGAAGGGTGTTGTTTCCCTAATTTCTTTCTCAGCCTGTTTATCTTTTGTGTACAGAAAGGCCATTGACTTGTTTGAGTTAATTTTATATTCAGCTACTTCATTAAAGCTGTTTATCAGGATTATGGGTTCTCTTGTGGAATTTTTATGGTCACTTATATATACTATCATATCATCTGCAAAAAGTGATATTTTGACTTCTTCCTTTACAATTTGAACCCCCTTGATCTCCTTTTCTTGTCGAAATGCTCTGACTAGGACTTCAAGTACAATGTTGAATTGGTAGGGAGAAAGTGGGCAGCCATGTTCAGTTCCTGATTTAGTGGGGTTGCTTCCAGCTTCTCACCATTTACTTTGATGTTGGCTACTGGTTTGCTGTAGATTGCTTTTATCATGTTTAGGTATGGGCCTCAAATTCCTTATCTTTGAAGACTTTTATCATGAATGGGTGTTGGATTTTGTCAAATGCGTTGATGGATTTCCATATATTGAGCCATCCCTGCATCCCTGCGATGAAACCTACTTTGTCAGGTTGGATAATTGTTTTGATGTGTTCTTGGATTCTATTAGTGAGAACTTTATTGAGGATTATTGCATCTATATTCATAAGGGAAATTGGTCTGAAGTTCTCTATCTTTGTTGGGTCTTCTTGTGGTTTAGCTATCAGAGTACTTGTGGCTTCAAAGAATGAGTTGGGTAGAGTACCTTCTGTTTCTATTTTGTGGAATAGTTTGTGAAGAACTGGGATTAGATCTTCTTTGAAGGTCTGATAGAATTCTGCACTAAACCCATCTCGTCCTTGGCTTTTTTTTGGTGGGGAGACTGTTAATGACTGCTTCTATTTCTTTAGAGGATGTAGGACTGTTTAGAACATCAACCTTATCTTGATTTAACTTTGGTACCTGGTATCTGTCTAGAAACTTGTCCATTTCATCCAGGTTCTCCAGTTTTGTTGAGTATAGCCTTTTGTAGAAGGATCTGATGGTGTTTTGGATTTCTTCAGGATCTGTTGTTATGTCTCCCTTTTCATTTCTGATTTTGTTAATTAAGATGCTGTCCCTGTACCCTCTAGTGAGTTTGGATAAGGGTTTATCTATCTTGTTGATTTTCTCAAAGAACCAGCTCCTCATTTGGTTGATGCTTTAATAGTTCTTCTTGTTTCCACATGGTTGATTTCGCCCCTGAGTTTGATTATTTCCTGATGTCTACTCCTCATCGGTGAATTTGCTTCTTTTTGTTCTAGAGCTTTTAGGTGTGTTGTCAAGCTGCTAATGTGTGCTTTCTCTAGTTTCCTTTTGGAGGCACTCAGAGCTCTGAATTTTCCTCTTAGAAATGCTTTCATTTTGTCCCACAAGTTTGGGTATGTTGTGGCTTCATTTTCATTAAACTCCAAAAAGTCCTTAATTTCTTTCTTTATTCCTTCCTTGACCAAGGAATCATAAAGGAGAGTTTTATTCAGTTTCCACGTGAATGTTGGCTTTTTATTATTTATTTTGTTTTGAAGATAAGCCTTAGTCCATGGTGATCTGATAGGATGCATGGGACAATTTCAATATTTTTGTATATGTTGAGACTTGTTTTGTGAGCAATTATGTGATCAATTTGGAGAAGGTACCATGAGGTGCAAAGAAGAAGTTATATGCTTTTGTTTTAGGATAAAATGTTCTGTAGATATCTGTTAGATCCATTTGTTTCATAACTTCTGTTACTTTCACTGTGTCCCTGTTTAGTTTCTGTTTCCATGATCTGTCCATTGGTAGAAGTGGTATGTTGAAGTCTCCCACTATTATTGTGTGAGGTGCAATATGTGCTTTGAGCTTTACTAAAGTTTCTTTAATGAATGTGGCTGCCCTTGTATTTGGAGCATAGATATTCAGAATTGAGATTTCCTCTTGGAAGATTTTATCTTTGATGTGTATGAAGTGTCTCTCCACTTCTTTTTTGATCACTTTGGGTTAGAAGTCGATTTTATTAGATATTAGAATGGCTACTCCAACTTGTTTCTTCAGACCATTTGCTTGGAAAATTGTTTTCCAGTCTTTCATTCTGAGGTAGTGTCTATCTTTTACCTGAGAAGAGTTTCCTGTACGCAGCAAAATGTTGGGTCCTGTTTGTGTAGCCAGTCTGTTAGTCTATGTCTTTTTATTGGGGAGTCGAGTCCATTAATATTAAGAGATATTAAGGAAAAGTAATTGTTGCTTCTATAATTTTTGTTATTAAAGTTGGCATTCTGTTCTTGTGGCTGTCTTCTTTTAGCTTTGTTGAGGGATTACCTTCTTGCTTTTTCTAGGATGTGGTTTCTGTCCTTGTATTTTTTTTTTTCTGTTATTATCCTTTGAATGGCTGGATTCGTGGAAAGATAATGTGTGAATTTGGTTCTGTCAAGGAATACTTTCGTTTCTCCATCTAAGGTAATTGAAAGTTTGGCTGGGTGTAGTAGCCTGGGCTGGAATTTGGGTTCTCTTAGTGTCTGTATAACATTTGTCCAGGCTCCTCTGGCTTTCAATGTCTCTGGTGAATAATCTGGTGTAATTCTGATAAGCTTGCTTTTATGTGTTACTTCACCTTTCTCCCTTACTGCTTTTAATATTCTATCTTTATTCAGTGCATTTTTGGTTCTGATTATTATGTGTCAGGAGGAATTTTTTTTTTCTAGTCCAGTCTATTTGTAGTTCTGTAGGCTTCTTGTATGTTCATGGGCATCTCTTTTTTTAGGTTTGGGAAGTTTTCTTCAATAATTTTGTTGAAGATATTTGCTGGTCCTTTGAGTTGAAAATCTTCATTCTCATGTACTTCTATTATCAGTAGGTTTGGTCTTCTCATTGTGTCCTGGATTTCCTGGATGTTTTGAGTTAGGATCATTTTGCATTTTCCATTTTCTTTGATTGTTGTGCTGATGTTCTCTATGGAATCTTCTGCACCTGAGATTCTCTCTTCTATCTCTTGTATTCTGTTGCTGATGATAGCATCTATGGTTCCAGATTTCTTTCCTAGGGTTTCTATCTCCAGCGTTGCCTCACTTTGGGATTTCTTTATTGTGTCTACTTCCCTTTTTAGGTCTTGGATGGTTTTATTCAATTCCATCACCTGTTTGATTGTGTTTTCCTGCAATTCTTTAAGGGATTTTTGTGCTTCCTCTTTAAGGTCTTTTACCTGTTTTGCAGTGTTCTCCTGTATTTCTTTAAGTGAGTTATTAAAATCCTTCTTGATGTCCTCTACCATCATCATGAGTTATGCTTTTAAATCCGTGTCTAGCTTTTCCGGTGTGTTGGGGTGTCCTGGACTGGGCAAAGTGGGAGTGCTGGGTTCTGATGATGGTGAGTAGTCTTGGTTACTGTTAGTAAGATTCTTATGTTTACCTTTCGCCATCTGGTAATCTCTGGAGTTAGTTGTTATAGTTGTCTCTGGTTAGAGACTGTTCCTGTGGTGATTCTGTTGGCCTGTATTAGCAGACCTGGGAGACTAGCTCTCTCCTCTGAGTTTCAGTGGTCAGAGCACTCTCTACAGGAAAGTTCTCCTCTTACAGGGAAGGTGCACAGATATCTGGTGTTTGAACCTCCCTCCTGCCTGAAGATGAAGGCCCAAAACAGGATCTGTCCCAGAAGCTGTATTGCTTTGGCCTGTCACAGAAGCTGTTAGCTTCTGTAGTCCATATTCTCAACTGTGCAGACTACTTTCGTTGGAGTCCTGGTACCAAGATGGCTCCCACAGATGCTAAGGCAAAGCCCTGCTGGGCAGGGTGGACACCTATCCTTTGGCTGGGAACGTACCCTGATATCTGTAGCCTGAAAAGGGAGCTTCCGTAGAAGCTCTGTGGCTCCTGCCTGTCCCAGAAGCTGTTAGCTTCTGTAGTGCAGAAGCTCACCTGTGCAGACTACTTTCGTTTGAGTCCCAGAACCAAGATGGCTCCCGCAGATGCTGAGGCAAAGCCCTCCCAGCGAAAATCCTATTTTTATTAGCGTGCTTCAAATGACAATGAAATATATAAGGGTTAAAGGTATTTTGACATATATTATAGGTAAATAAATGTTTTATTTATCAATATGGTATAACCTAGCTCTTCAAATACAGCCTTTTTTTGAAACTTTTATTTATTTATTTTGTATTAGTTATTTTCTTTATATACATTTCAAATGCGATCTCAAAATTTCTCTATACCCTCCCTCTGCCCTTCTCCAATATCTACTCACTCCTGCTTCTTCACCCTTGCATTCCCCTGAATTGGGGCATATAAAGTTTGCAATACCAAGGGGCCTCTCTTCCCAGTGATGGCCGACTAGGCAATCTTCTGCTACATATGCAGCTAAAGATATGAGCTCTGGGGGTACTGGTTAGTTCATATTGTTTTTCCACTTATAGGGTTGCAGACCCCTTCAGCTCCCTGGTTTTTTTTTTCTACCTTCTCCATTGGGGGCCCTGTGTCCCATCTTATAGATGACTGTGAGCATCCACTTCTGCGTTTTCCAGGCACTGGTATAGCCTCATATGAGACAGCTATAACATGTGTTTTTGTCTTATCCATTTGTGTGTGTGTGTGTGTGTGTGTGTGTGTGTGTGTGTGTGTGTGTGTGTGAAAGAGAGAGAGAGAGAGACAGAGATGGAGTCAGAGAGAGGGAGACATAAAGAGACAGAGACAAACAGATTTTCTATCAATAATTTTAGCATAAAAAGATTTATTTTGCATAACAACATACAGAATATTTTTAAATATGTTGCTACAAACATATGAAAAATCGAAAAAGGCACAATCTTTCTAATGTATGAGGTCCCAATGTCCTTCATGTTTTCTCCATGTTGCACCTCAGAGATACCATGGAATGTATGGCTCATTTCAAAATACTAAGGAATTTCTTGTTTGGCAAATGACAAATCAAATCCTTAGGTGTAACAACAATTCCATTGGTGCTGTAGTTTTAAAATTTTGATTTACCTAGTATAGAGGGTACCTCAGCCACCATTAGTTCAACATCTTCATGCGGTTAATATCTTTTTGTTTCACATGGTCTCCACTTTTGAGTTTTTCAGAGTGTAGAGATTATTTATGATTAAGGCAAACAGAACAGCAATTCCTTCTGTTGTTCTGTAGTGGTATAGATAACCCAATGTAGAGATAGGCTGTGTAAACATGCAGCTATGGGGTGATTCTGCGACCCCTGGTTTTAGGGCATACCTATATTGATGAATTGCCTGACCTTAATCCTTAATTTCTCCTATATCTTTCATTTTTGTTTAAGAATCTAACTTGGTAAAGCTGGGGAGATTGCTCAGTGGTTAAAAGGACCCACAAGCTGGATCACAACCATCTGTAACTCTGGTTTCAGGGGATCTTGACAGGCACACATTGTACACATACATGTATATGAACAAAATATTCATACATAAAAGTAACTAAAAAATTTAAAATATTGAATGTTGTATAACTAGTTTTTATTAGGTAGATTTAGCAATAAGCTCCTTAACTAGGTATTTCCAGTCCTCATTATTTGTAAATTCTATGTTTCAGTGGATAGGTTGTGTTTTGTTTTGTTTTGTTTTGTTTTGTTTTCCTAATAAAACTGAGCAAATTGAGAATTTGGAAAAATGAACCAAATAATTAAAAAGAGAGATTTGTGGCTAACCCTTTATCTTAATTTGGGAGCAAACTTTACCACTTACTGACAAGAATACAAACCAACTGATAGATAGACATATATAAAAGGAATATATGTACATTTATAGATTGAATACCATGAGATATATTAAAATAAATGTTACTGTTGGTCATATGTTTGCATTTAAAATGTATTCGTACTTCTGTCTGATGGATTCAAAGTTGCTTAAAATGTTTAAAATACAATCATTAATCACATAAAGAACACAGAGTACAGAATGCATAATTTCCCTATGAATTTGCTTTTACAAGAAAGAGGAAAATCAGGCTAAGTGAAGAAATGGAGGAAAGGGGAGCGGCAGAAAGTAGAAAAGAATACCAGGCATGGTCGTGCATGCCTTTAATCCCAGCATTCGGGAGGCAGAAGCAGGTGGATTTCTGAGTTCGAGGCCAGCCTGGTCTACAAAATGAGTTCCAGGACAGCCAGGGCTATGCAGAGAAACCATGTCTCGAAAAACAAAAATAAAAACCAAACAACAAACAAACAAACAAACCAAAACAAAAAACAAAAACAAAAAAGAAAGAAAAGAACATGAAAACTAACCTTTATAGCACCATAGTCTAAAGCATAAAACGTAATTTTAAATATGCTGCCCACTTTATTACTAAAAACATCAGCATAAACACGTAGATAATAAGGGAGCTATGAAAAAGCTCCAGCCTCCTGTGCTTTCCAGTTACTCTAGTTTCTTCAATGTGTTTCCCTTTGAGTTTGCCATTTTTTTTTAGCCTGTATTTATTGTATTTAAAGTCACTGATGAGTATACCCTCACACTTGTATTTTTCTATAAATGAATTTTGCCATTCAGTTGAGAAGTGTTACTTAAGCTGAAGAGAATAAAGCTCTCACTTCAGAATGAGTGTCTCTGGGTAACTTCATGCTTTGGGTCCTAAAAACATCATGCAGTTCTCCAACATCTTAAAGAACATGAGGAAGCAGTAACTGACAAGGTTAGGTTAACGTTTAGTTTTACCAAATCAAGTGGATAAGGTGGTTTTATTTCCTCCTGGCCATGCCTATTGACATCTTAGAATGTATGCATGAGACTAAGACTGAACACAGATATGCTTAACTATTAAATAAACATATCAATTGTTTCCATTGGTCAAGAGGTCTTTGACCCTAAATAGTTTCCAACACCAGTATTTTAGTTTTAGTCCAGATATACAACCTGATATCTTGAAGATCTACCAGTTTTAACAAAGAAAATAATCTTGGGGTTGTGTGTCATGTTGTGCCCTACCTTTCAGTTCCCAGCAATCTCCTTGCTCCTGACAGTGTTCTTTAGAAGTCAATTCCATTGATAGTAAGAGCAAAAATCTTTTACCTCTTGTCTTTTGAGATAAGCTTCATGCTGTGGTATAGGCACTTGCATTTTCATTAAACACATGTATTTTGCAAGGGGCAAAAAGCTGACAGTCTGATTGATATATACAGAGAAATAATATTTCTCTTTAGACTACTGCTTGTATCTCCCACTCTAGGACTTCAACAAAGGATAACTGATTATATAGAATATCTCATAAGTCCACCCAGCTTATGTCACACTGCTTGTCAAAATTTTCAGAAGTGAGATGTTATCTATGGAGACAACACTCACCCAGGTGCTGGTATCTAATAGTTGAGTGTCATATTAAAAATAAACATTTCTGAAATGACACTAATATCCCCTCTCTTGTTTGTTTCTCTTGGCAATGGGTGACAAAGATGTGTTTTCCTTGAAGGCTGTTACTCTGTCTGTTGATCAGTTTCATATTACCTCCAAACATATGAATGAAGCATTTAGTACTGAATTAAAGGAGTGACTTGCAACTTGATGTCCTAAGTTTACAGACTACAGCTTGTGAATGAAAACTCTGTCTTCAATTACCTTCATGCCTGCTAACATCTGACTAGCAAGCTAACAATGTGTCACTGATATAACAATCTATGTCTATTGGGGTAGACTGTCCTAGATGCAATGAATCAAGAGGTGTTGACATTTTCAAACAAAGGTCTCCACATCAAAAAATGTGCATGGCTAGACATTGAAGTTTGGAGGGTTAAGCCCTTGACCTTGGTAGTATTATAACTCCAGAGTTAAAGACATCTTTTGTTCACCAACTGAAACAGCATGATAGTAGAGTCTTTTTATAAAGAAAGGTGTCCTGCTGTAAGTGTTTAACACAGAAGAGCACAAGTGATTCTATATGACTTGACTGAGAGCCTAACATACTACCTGATCCAGATGTAGATGTAGGGCTGTAGGTAAGTGCATTGCACTGCACACTTGTTTTGCGTCCATCAATGCAACAATAGAGCAGAGAGGAAGGAGGCAAGGTTACATTTATGTTTTTAGTAAACAAGACATTAATATACTCTCTCAAAATGGAAATTTTCATTCAAACCCTTGTAGTTATGGTATGAAAAAGCAAGCAGAGTTTTTTGTTTGTTTGTTTGTTTGTTTGTTTGTTTTTTGTTTTATTCAGAAGCTCAGGAATACGCTCCATTCCATAGGCACATTATATTGAAGACCAATTGCCTATGCTGCAGGACCAAACAGACTGGCATGTATCTCCTTCCATGTCTAGCTATATTATTGAACAAATTATCTGTGTCTGAAATTCGGTGCCCTCCTTTGTGAAATAGGGATGTCGCCATGAGCCTATCTGATGCTTGAAGTAAGCAGGGTTCTGGAAAGGACTGAGAAGATCAGCAAGTTTGGGGAAAGTTTTGCTCTTCTAGATCAGTGTTTCCTTTAATAGATAAGAAAAGAGGTTCTCAAAGAAGAATATTAGCTAACCTGGGGTTATAAAAAATGGATGGGCTGTGATTCAGCCTTAGATCTCAGAAAGTATTGGCTACTTCCAAATTAAAAAGAAGAAAAATATACACACAAAGAAAAACAAAACCAGCTCTTTCCCCCCTTTTCCCCAGTAGGTAAATTGGGTTTGTATCTATGCCAATGGTAAAGGACTGAGTTCACTAAGCACATATCCAATTTAAATGTATTAGCACAATTAGCTGTCTATTACTACTATTATTAAGCCCATAATTAATGTGTCAGTGACCCTCTATTTATAGTATAAAGACATTCAAGGAATCCAAAATTAGATAAACATCCTGCTGCCTCCAAGTGATATGAAGTATGTGTCCCTGAATTCTCTGAAAGGCCTAGACCTCACAGGTAGCCACTGAACAGCAGGAGGAATGACCAATGGAAACTCATGTTTCAGATACACTAAAGCCTGGATTCTGCCTCAATAATCATCCTGTTTATAGGTAAAGCCAAACCATGTGTTCAGTCAAAAAGTTTCTGAAAAGCAAGGCATGTAAATCTAATTGAAATATCAGGACTGTTAAAACTTTATTAATCATCTAAGTATATTGTCTACAATTAAACTTTTATTACATGTATTATATGATAGGGTACAATATTATATAATCAGTTCAATCTTAGAAATATGTAAATAGAGAATTAGAAAGATGAAGTAATTGCCCTATGTCTACTCATAGTATGTGACAGCTGGCAATTTAACCCATGGATTAATCAATAAAGTGCATGCAGTAACTACTATTTCACATTGTTCTTAGAAATAAGTATTTTTGTCCTTGAATACACTGAAGTGCACTTAAAAGTGTGTGAAGATATAACCATAGGAAGACTCTGATACATAAAATAGAGAACCTGCACAGCTTAGTTCTTAGCAAAGCAAATATCTACTAGATAAAAGATAGATAGCAGTTATTATTTCAGAAAATTATTATATATGTATATACAATACACACATATATAATACTTTATTATATGTAATATATGATATGTAATATATTTTAAATAAAATCAACAGACTCATACTTGTAAGAGGGTAGAGTTCATTTTGAAAGAGCTAGACAACCAAATATAGAGAAACAGACAACTCTACCCACTCATACATATTTTCTTTGTGCTTTGAAGAATTTTTATATTAGCAGGACAAGAGCTTTAAATGTTTCTTTTAATGAGTGCAATGTTGTCTTGCTGCTGTCAATTTCTTTTTTACATGATACCTCAGATCTGAAATGTGACCTAAAACAGAATGATTTTCTATAAATACCTTAGTTGATAATTCACATAATTACTCAGAGACTCTTGGGGGTGAACTTGCTCAGGAGCTAGCATGTATACCCCAATTTATTTTGTTCCTTAGCTAGTCCATTTTGAGGGTGGAGTTGATTATCTCTTTCCTGTTGACATGGACATTCTTCACAGTGCATGAGTATCTTCTAGAACTAGCTTTCACATTTAGTATCCTTTTCTGGCCTATGATTATAGAGAACCTTTGAAGGAGACTTAGATTGGCTTTAAGAGGATCATCTGTGTTAAGACTTCTGGGGCTATCTTCCTACCTCTTGCTTGTCCCCCATGAGGAACTTCTGCTGCACTTTCTCCTGTGGCTTGGACTTCTTGGAAATGTTGGCAGTCTAGATGGAAAAGGATTTCGCCAATGTTAAAGGTGTGAACATTCACAATGCTAGAACTGCTCTTCTCCAACACTATTCCAAACAGATTCAGAGGAGAATGATGAACTTCCTAATCACGTGGCTGTTTTCTTCTAGCAAAGGAGAGTTTTGTTGTGTGTTAATCGTCACATTGACAGAATCAACAACATCTAAGAAGAAATCCTGAATTGTGGAACTGCCTAGGTCAGATAGGCCTTTTGGCATGTGACTAATTGATGTTGGAAGGGCCCTGCCTTTCTTAGGTGATGCTGTCTGTCTTAGTTAGGGTTTTGTTGCTCTGAAGAGACATCATGAAGAAAGGGACTCATAAAAGAAATATTTAATTGGAGTTGGCTTATAGTCTCAGAGATTTAGTTCATTGACATCATGATGGGAATTAATGCAGATGCACACAGACATGGTCTTAGAGAAGGGGCTGAGAGTTCTATTCTTGAGTCACATACAGCAAGCAGGATACACACTTCCACACTGGGCAGGGCTTGAACATAGAAGACCTCAAAGTCTGCCCTGTTAGTAACACATTTCCTCCAACAAGGCCACACCTACTCTAACAAGGCCATATATCCTAGTAGTGCCACTCTCTATGGGTCAACTTTGAAACACATGAGTCTATTGGGGCCATACCTATTCAAACCACCATGTTATCCCTAGTCAGATGGTCCAAGGTTAAAGACCACGCTGCTAAAATTGTAATCTGTAAACTGACCCTTGGGTAAGAACCTAACCTTCTGAAGGCCATATTTTCACAGAAGCAGAAAATAAATTGGGATGAGGATAATATCAAAATCCAATTCACTAGAATAAAGTTTAAAAAACACATTGGCCACAGCGTTAAAAGTAACATTAAGTTTTGAAATCCATGTATAGGCCATGCACATCATAAGAAAAGCCTGAGGAAGAGGATATAGTATGACTGTTTCAGAGTTATCACACAAGCAGAATCAGAAACATGCCCTGCATAAGCCTAAAATTGGCATAGTTTTCAATGGATAGAAAAGCCTAACCGAAGGTGCAATCATTCCTATAGGTGTTATAAACTAATGCAATATAATCATGATGTATTATCCCACTAATGAGAGTTTGTATACGTATGCAGCAAGGAGAAAACAAGAAAAAAATGTGGTTTCAACTATGATTGCTTAGCTATTTACTAGCTGTGTCATTTTCCTAAGTCACTTTATCTCTGTAAACCCCAAGCTTCTTCAAATGAGTGGTCAGACCTCATCCTTGACTGAGCATTTCAACCCGGATGGGAAGCAGGCATGCCTATCACTGTAGCTTCTCTCTCAGTGGCTCATCTGGCTCTGATTTGCAAGAGGCACATATTGAATGAGTGACTGATAAAAAAGGAAATGAATGGCTGCATCCCCCGAAGCACAGATTCTAAAAGAATATCAATTTAATGCCCGTATGCAAAACAGAGAATACTCCTTGAAATTGCCACTGACTGGGACGAGGCGCCTGATGATTAAGGACAGGGAAAAATGAAACAAGAAAAGTAATTTAGAATATGATAATATACAATAAATATTACTGTGGCTAAAGCAATTTGGTGCAGGAGGAATCTCACAGGAATTCAATTGAACAGCAAAAAGATTCCACCAGCATTATGAAAGTATGAGCGTCTTTTCATTAAATAAACTCTGTCTGTACCAACTGTATCAGTCCTCTAAACCATATGTCACTCCTAAGGAGGGATGAGCGAAAATACAGGGAGGGCAGACATTGTGTGTTACAGATGGTCGCAGGATTCCAGTTGAGTAGTCCCATAGCTTGCTGAGTATAATTTCTCACTCAGGAAGGGACTATTTCCTCGAATTTAATATCTGCCTGGGGTTGGCTCTTAATTGCCTTTTTGTTAAACCCCTTTCCTTAGTATTAGTCTATAAATGCCTTTCATAGTCTCAAAATCTATAAATAAAAGCACAGAAATCTGGATCCAGCAGATTGACTTTGTAAGTTTACTTTTCTCCTACTTGCTTTGGGTTTTCTATCAAGATCACTAATCTTGCTGTAGCTAGATGCCTGGTATGTATTTCAACTTAAAACATTGTTGTGTGTATACAAGCACACACATGTGAGGGGATGGGCCAGCAAATTTAATGTAGATAGTTGCTAGAAGCATGCACTTGAAGATGTCACAATCTACCCCCAACCTTTATTAATTCTATAGGCCCATCAGATTCCAATCATAATGGAAAGCAAGCTGCACCAGAAACACCTGCTGCCTTCACCAGAGGCAGATACTTCTAAATGGCCAGATACTAAAGGAGAGCATGTTTCTTTCAAATTTCCTCTTCATTAATATTATCTGCCCAGTAAAAGCTATGAACCTCTTGCTTTCTCCACATACATTTTCCAGTGGTCATTTACTGCCCAGAAAAGCTGCTGTTTCTTCTTCTTCTTCTCCTCCTCCTCCTCCTCTTCCTCCTCACCTTCACCTCCTCTTCTGTTTTCCAATTGTTAGGATGGTGCAGTGCCTCAGGAAAGAGGGGTTTATATACATCCCAAAGAGTTTTGTCTCTTGAACAAATATAACAAGTTTCTTTATAAATATGAAAAGAAATATAAAACCCCCATATTGATGGAACAGTGACACTAATGAGAAGTAATGATGGTGTTAATGTTGGAGAGCTGATGACTCCAATGGAACTAATTATTCAGAAAAACAGACAGACTCTAGTTATTCCCTTTGAACAAACTGAACAAAGTCCTGGAACTGAACTCTCAATGAAGTAACTTCTCAACCAAAAGGAAGGATGTGCCTTGATTCAGAAAATGATGTTCTAGTGTTTGCTATGAAAGTCACTTTGGCTAGTCTTTTCGAAATGCAATTTTATGTATGAAACTTGGTTCTTTGATGGTAAGGTTATGTGAATATAACTACTCTTGAACATTAGAAACAGGTGATTAAAATTTATCCATGCAGCCGTGAGTGAAGAACTAGTGATACCATGATGCTTCCTGGATTGTCTGTTGAAATTAAAGTTACAGAGCTAATTTCTGTTCGGTTGATACTGAGTAACTCCATGGAAGTTTACTTGGATTCAGTTGTTCTAACTTAAAACCTGAGTCAGAACATGTATTGGAACAATCAGAAATTGCTTTGCTATCTAACAAGTATTGATGCTCAGGTAGTATGCAATAAAAACAGTGTTAGAATGAGATAAATGCATTCAGTTATTTCTTTGCTTTTCATTTTGATATTTTGCATCTTCAATATTGGCATATAATAATTAGCACAAAATATAAAAAATTGATAGTATACATGTTTTTGTCAAATGTTATCTTTGCTTCAACCATAAATATATTATATATCTAATTAAAATGTGAGTTGCTCTTTTCAGTGATTTTTTCCCTGTCTTTACAGAGAAATGCTATAACTTACCATAATGTATTCTAAGAGACCTTTTCTGTATTTGACTCTAGAAAGTCACTGTAGGAAAATTTTCTCTGACATTTAAAACATGTTGGAACTAAACTACACAATTTATGAGATTCATACTATACATGTGTATAGCAGTGAGGTTCTCTGGGGTCTCTTCAGAAAAGTCATGTAATGATTAGATATATATTCTGTAACTTTTATTATGAAATATCAAGTATGTGTCTTATTAATTTATATAACAGCAAATAAAATAAATAAGTTAAGACAATAATTGAGAAGACAAAAATCAAGAAGCTAAACATCCTGGTAGAGAATGTTGCTGCCTCTTCTGAAGTTTCCCACCATCGAGGAGAGACCAATCTTTCATATTACCATTATTTTGACAAATGGTTCTGTGATCAAATTTCCTGCCAAATTACTCAGATATTTTTTACCCTTTTCAGTTTTATAACCAAGCAAAGCTTTTTACAAAGACCTGGAACCTTTTATTGAAAGTCAGTCAACTGGGAAGACACTGTTCTTGCTTCTAGCCTCTGCTGAGAGATCTAAACCTAAGTCTGCTGGTGCCAATTAAGAAGTGTAAATGTTTAATTCCAGATGCTGCCTTTTTCAAACCAAAAAGTAACTCAGTGTGTTCACACATCCCATTCATTAACCTCCCTGCTAATATTCTCCAGCACATTTCTATATTTGCTATCACTAAGCCGAAAATATATCTGTACCTAGGAGACACTCTGATTTGGGGATGTGGTCCCTGGTACATTACTCATAATACAGTGTAATGCCGAACAACCATGTGCATATAGATGCACCAAATATGCTCATGGTGTCAACATCAAAATAAGTAAGCAAGTAAGTAGGTATGTAAATAAATAAATAAATATATATGCCGAGAATGGGAAATTTAGTTCAAGGTAGGGTAGAAGAATGATGAGAAGGTGGAGAAAAGTAGTGTTGGATTTACATGATTAATATATGTAATATAAGTGTGTAAAACTTTTGAAATTAAAAGACTAATAACTCACATACTAATTACAATCCATTCATATAACTGAATATATCACTAGCATTACGATTATCTGACTAAATCATATGAGTATGGATCTTTGTCTAAATATTTGTGTTTTAAATTTATGATTTAAATAAAGCTTATACATAAAGATAAATATATCTTTTATCATTTATCCATGAAGATAAAATATATTGTCACCATCGGTATCAGTACTGCTGAGGTTTTAAAGTTTGTCATTCTTACTTCTCTACTTCTAAAGTCTAGAATGGTATATTTTTTTCACTGTTTAATTTTTATTATGGCATTGTTGATCCATTTTTGTCTAATAGAAAGTCAATAAGGAGTTCATTCCTAGGTGTCAAATTTTGGGGAGAGCTCAGAAGTTAGCAAAGACACAGTAGAACTTACTCAAGATGAAAATCAGAGAAAAAGATAGAGAAATAAGATGCAAGTAATTTCTGAATAAGAGAAGTCATTTAAGGAGTACAGAAACAGGTTAAGACGGACATTAGTAAGATGAGTCCATGTGATTGACATCTCAATGTCCAAATGATATCTCCATTTAAGAAACAGATTTCCAAGGGATAGAACTTGTATTCAATGGAGAGATTTTCTCTAATTCTTCTATCCCCAAATTCTGGGGTGTAATTGCAGTTGATAGCATTGTAGAAATCAGAGAGGATATAGGCCTGCTGGAATGTCATGAAAGCACTGGGTGAAAGCAGAGAAAAAGGTAGTTGGGTTGAACAAACTGGAGTCATGAGAATGAGACAGCAGAGTTGGTGTTTTGGAACTATGTGGCATTATCATTTGGCAACGCCATCAAACACATTTTGTTTTGTTGTCTAACAATTTCTTCAAGAAACACTGGATGTTGAGTTGAGAGAGAGAGAGAGAGAGAGAGAGAGAGAGAGAGAGAGAGAGAGACAGACTGACTGGATGTGATACTAAGCCAATACCTTTTGTTACCCATGAAAAGAGTAAATGGAGTTTCTTTGTTGCTACATTAAATCCAGCCTAGGTGCTTTAAAATATAGATGGTAATTTTTGGCTCTTTTTAAAATTAAAGTTTTCAAAGGAATGCTATGATTGGGAATTTGAATTTCTCCACAATATGATCACAGCATGATGCTTAAAATGTATGTCAGATAAATAGATGGAGGGCTTCTCACAGGAAGCACAATTTTCGAAAATGACTGTTGAAATAGAAACAGCTTGAAGCAATCCCTATGACCAACTTCAAGAGTCAATATTACACTGAAAGAAAGAACCTTTGGTGTTCTGTGACTGATAAAGTAGTGGTATAGAAACCAAAGTATTACCAATGAATGCTGTGTGGCCCCAGGGACCTCAGAGTCTAGAACACATGTGATGAATTGCTTTTCTTTCCCTTCCTACATATGTACCCTGCCAATGAGTAGTCTGAACTGACATATTCTATGTAAGTCAATCTAAATAATGCCAGGTTTTTTCCTTTTAACATATGTGTGGTAATTTCCATGAACTCAACCCTCAATTTGAAATCATACCATAGACTTTAGACTTCAAAAAAATCTAGTAGATAGAAAAATTACAATGTAGTGCTAAACCATGGAGAGTTATATTTACCCATAATTATCTAATGCTATAAAACTCATACAAATTATTCAAACTAATAAATAGACACAAACAATTGACGCCATTAACTGAAAATAAACTTATTTTACTTAATAAATAAACACATAAAATCATACACTATCTTGTTATATGAGTTGAACATATCTATCATTTCAAATAAAATTTTTATTATGGTAAACAATTCAAAATTTCTTCTAAAAATTCCTGAATTTTAAATATAAAATTTTATTTAAAATTTAAGATTCTCTGAATAAAATTTTATGAGGTTAAGACTTTTAAGAATTTAATGAAAATGAAGGCATAACAAACCCAAACTTGTGGGACACAATGAAAGCAGTGCTAAGAGGAAAACTCATAACTCTGAGTGACTCCAAAAAGAAACTGGAGAAAGCATACACTAGCCACTTGACAGCATACCTGAAAATTCTAGAACAGAAAGAAGCAAATACACCTAAAAGGAGTAGATGGCAGGAAAAATCAAACACAGATCTGAAATCAACTAAATAGAAGCAAAAATAAGGACTATAAGACCTTCTAAGAAGATTTAATACCAATACTCTTCAAACTATTCCAAAAAAAAAAAAAATAGAAAGAGAAACACTATCCGATTCATTCTATGAAGCCACAGTTACACTGATAGCAAAGCCTCACAAAAACCCAACAATGAAAGAGAACTTCAGAGCAGTTTTCCTTATCAATGCAAAAGTATTCACTAAATTGTCGCAAACTGAATCCAAGAAAACATCAAAATAATCAACCATCATGATCAAGGCTGGCTTCATCCCTAGGATGCAGGGATGCTTCAATATAAAGAAGTCACCAATATAATCCACTACATAAACAAACTCGAAGGAAAAAAACTGCATAATGATTTCATTAGATTCTGAAAAAGCATTGAACAAAATTCAACATCCCTTCATGGTAAAAGTTTTGGAAAGATCAGGAATTCAAGGCTCATCCATTAATATGGTAAAAGCTATATACAGCAAACCAGTAGACAACATCAAACTAAATGGAGAGAAACTTTAAGCAATCCAACTAAGCTCAGAGACTAGACAAGCTGCCCACTCTCTCCCTATCTATTCAATATAGTAGTTGGAGCTCTAGCTAGAGCAATTAGACAACAAAAGGAGGTTAAAGGAATACAAATTGGAAAGGAAGAAGTCAAAATATCACTATTTGACTTAAGAGACCCCAAAATTTCCACCAGGGAACTCCTAAACCTGATTGATAAACAACTTCAGCAAAATGTCTGGATATAAAATTAACTCAAAAAAAAAAAAGTAGTAGCTTTCCTATACTCAAAGGATAAACAGGCTGAAAAAGAAATTAGGGAAGTGACACCTTTCACAATAGTCATAAACAATATAAAATATCTTGGTGTGACTTCAACTAAGCTAGTGAAAGTTTTTTATGACAAGAACTTCAAGTCTCTGAAGAAAGAAATCAAAGAAGACCTCAGAAGATGGAAACATCTCCCATGCTCATAGATTGGCAGAATTAATATAGTAAAAATGGCCATCTTGCCAAAAGCAATCTACAGATTCAATGTAATCCCCATCAAAATTCCAACTCAATTCTTCACAGAGTTAGAAAGAGCAATTTCAAATTCATTGGAATAGCAAAAATCCCATAATAGTGAAATGATACTTAAAAATAAAAGATCTTCTTGGGGATTCACCATCCCTGACCTCAAGCTGTACTACAGAGCAACAGTGATAAAGCTATATGGTATTGGTACAATGACAGGCAGGAAGATCAATAGAATAGAACTGAAAACCCAGAAATGAACCCACACACCTATGGTAGCTTGGTCTTTGAAAAAGAAGCTAAACCATCCAGTGGGAAAAAGCCAGCATTTTCAACAAATGGTGCTGGTTCATCTGGCTGTCATGTGTAAGAATGCAAATTGACCTAAACTTCTCCCTATAGAAAGCACTAGTGGATCAAAGAGCTCCATGTAATACCAGATATTCTGAATCCAAGTGAGGAAAAGCCTCAAACACATGAGGCACAGGGGAAATTTTCCTGAACAGAACACAAAAGCTTATACTCTAAGATCAAGAATTGAAAAATGGGACCTCATAAAATTGCAAAGCTTATGTAAGGGAAAAAAAAAACCACTGTCAATAGGACAAAATGGCAACCAACAGATTGGGAAAAGATGTTTACCAATCCTACATCCGATAGAGGGCTGAAATCCAAAATATACAAAATGCTCAACAAGTTATACTCCAGAGCTAAATGGAATTCTCAACTGAGGAAACTCAAATGACTGAGAAGAACCTAAAAAAATGTTCAACATCCTTAGTCATCAGGAAAATGCAAATCAAACAACCCTGAGATTCCATCTCAAACCATTCAGAATAGCTAAATTCAAAAGCTCAGATGACAGAAGATGCTGGTGAGGATGTGGACAAAGAGGAACACTCTTTCATTGTGGATGGGATTGCAAGCTTGTACAACCACTCTGGAAATCAGTTTGGCTATTCCTCAGAAAATTGGACATATTACCACCTAAGGACCCAGGGCATATACCCAGAAGATGCTCCAACATGTAATAAGGAAACATGCTCCACTATATTCATAACAGTCATATTTATAATAGCCAGAAGCTACAAACAGCCCAGATGTCCCTCAACAGAGGAATAGATACAAAAAATATGATATCAATCAAAAACAATGGCTTCATGAAATTCTCATGCAAATGTATGAATCTAGAAAATATCAACCTGAGTAAGGTAAGTCAGTAACCAAAGACCACACATGGTGTGTATTCACTGATAAGTGGATATTAGGCAAAGTGCATGAAATACCCATGATACAACTCAAGAACCACATGAAGCCCAAACGGAAGGAACACCAAAGAGTGAATGACTCAGTCATACTTACAAGGGGGAACAAAATAATCAAGGGAAGTAGAGGGTGGGAGCAACTTTGGAGGAAGAGAAGAGGTTACAGGGATAGAGGAGAAAAATCAGGTATGGGAATAGATGGAGGAGATAGATGTACAGAGGGTCAAGAAACTGAACAGAGTTGTGGAGCAATGGGGGATGGGGAACTGGGGGTAGCAACCAGAAAGTCCAAGATGCAAGGAAACAAGAGCATTCTCGGACCCCACAGCGACGACATTAGCTGAACTATCCCACAAAGGGGATAAGGGATGGGGCTAAGCACCCATCTCCAAAATTTTAACTCAGAATTGTTCCTGTCTAAAGGAAATACAGTAACAAAGAATGGAGCAAGAAAGGAAAGGCCATCCAGAGACTGCCCCAACTGGGGATCCATCCTACATGCAGACATCAAACCCAGACATATTGTGGATGCCAAGAGGTGGTTGCTGGCAGGAGCCTGATATAGCTGTTTCCTGAGAGGCTTTGCCAGATCCTGACCAAAACAGATGTGGATGCTTGCAGCTAACCATCAGAGTGAGCACCGGGACCACAGTGGCTGAGTTAGGAGAAGGAGTATAGGAACTAAAGGGGTCTAATCTGGCATCAATGGCAGGGAAGACACTTGGTCCTGTGAAGGCTTGATGACCCAGTGCAGAAAAATGTTAGTGTGGTGAGGCAGGAGTGGGAATACCCTCATAGAAGCAAAGGGGGGATGAGATAAGGGGTTTGGAGAGGGTAAACTGAGAAAGAGGTTAACATTTGAAATGTAACTAAATAAAATATCCAATTTAAAATATATATAGGTGGTTGTTTTGTGTATACTTAGATTTTATAGTTATCTTTATAAAATCATTAGTAAAAATACTTTTAAAAAATTGTTTGTAATGAAATGAATTTGAACTATTTGAGTTGTGTTAATGGCATTTAGAAAATAAAAATCATTGCCTATAAATTGTATTAAATATATAGGTAGCTTAAACTAGTTATTGAAAGAAAGACAAAATCTATGCTTCTTTGACATATTAATAATATCCTGGATGGTGTGTAATATGGAATTACTATATGTAAACCCATAGAATATAGGATATTAAAGTCAAAAGACTTTTGAATGAATAGATTGGATGAAGATGAATAGGTCAAGACCAGCAACAATTAATAATGATCAAATTCTAATTTATAGACACATCATATCAAGTCTGGTACTGATTGCTCCAAAGTGAGAAAAACATGAAATCAAAAGATTCTTTTTTTTTGTTTTTTGTTTGTTTGGTTGGTTTTTGTTGTTGTTGTTGTTGTTTTGAGACAGGGTTTCTCTGTGTAGTCCTGGCTGTCCTGGAACTCACTTTGTAGACCAGGCTTCATTTCCTTTTCTTGTTTTTTTTTTTTTTAAATTCAAATTTATTAGTAAAACAATAACAAAGTCCTTTACTGCATTAGATTTCACCTAAATTTAAGGACCCCTTACCAAAATTCACCGTGAAGACTTTCCTTATTGTATTTCCTTTACTGCAGTAAAGAATGAGCATGATGTTCTTTCATGGAGGAAATCCTCATTTAATTCATAAGGAAAAGTTACTATTCCAGTGTTCTTTGTCAATAATTTATCTCATTAAATAAATAACAATTATTACCATCTCTTTTTGCATACAAATATTGTAATTGTTTAATAAATCTTATTGTTTAGCAAAAAGGAAAACATAAACAATATCATCAGGATTTTGGGTTATGTAGAGCTGTGGAACTGTTGGGAGCAGGCTTGAGCAAGAGTGAGGTTGTTGTATGTTCAAACCCTGGAAATTTCATCCTGAGTTCCTCAGAAGCAGGATCTCTTTGCTTATGCCATGGGCCTGTGCATCCCAGTGCATGGAGTCCTATGCTCCCACCTTTGCCAACCAGAGGCCACATAGCTTGGTAGCCAAACTTTCTCTCCCTTTATAAGATCACATGCAGCCGCACTCAAAATCCCCCCCTATGATAGAGACCCTGCATCACCTGCACCCTGATTGCATCCAATGATGTACCCTCACCCCAATAGCCCCTACTTGTCCACAAAGATTCATCATATGAGATTTAAATACCCTTTGTTACCCCCATTAAAATGAGATGTCTTGCTAAAGCTGGTTCCTGAGAGTCTGTTTTCCTTATGCTCACTACTACCTAAGATCTATAAGCTATCAATGTACTATCTTGATTCCACTCTCAGAATCCACGAATTGTGATCAAGGTGATCATGCTGCTATGGGTGAGGAAGTGGAACCTGAATGGCAGAATATGGGCTGGAATAACAAAGGAATAGGGTGAGTGAACTCTTCCTGGGTCACCCAAGTATGTCTCAGTGTAGAAGTAATAAACTTCATTGAGTGCACCATTTATCACATGGGATTACAAACGGTCATAAATGAAATATTTGGAAAATTTAGGATGTTTTATAGCTTGTTTGTCTTAGGTATTTCTTTCTGAGTACGGCTAAATTGAATGACATTAATATTTGTTTCTTATTATAGTAACTTATAAGTCTAGATGTATCATTATGAACCCCTAATTACTAGTGGCACATAAACCATCCAGTCATCCATAGAACTGGCCTACTAATCTAAAGGTATAGCTTCTATCTCCTGGATCAAAAGGTATTCCAAATATCCAGAAAATATAGATCTTGAGTCTCAGCCAGATGAAGATATATAAGTATCCTGGGTCACCCAAGTATATTCACTCTCTTTATCTCCCTTCTTCCCTCCATCCATCCGTTTATCCCTTCCTCCTTCCAACCCTCTCTTTCTTTTCTCTCTTTCTTCCATAATGAAACTAAGACACTGACCACATGTCAAAAGTAACTATAAAGGAACTGATAGTTCTAATTTTACACCAGCTATATCAATGTTATTTTTAATAGATTAAATATAGGGAGAAAGTACAAGACAATATTAACAATGATTCATAATTTCTGGTCTCTTTATCTGGTTCTGTATGGAGAAGAGTCTTTCTTTAATGAGCTCCAATTTCAGTCGTCATACAAGTAGCGTTTTACATGCCAGCTGATGATCCTTCCATTATGTCTAAAGAAGAACCAGATGATAAAGAACACAGTGAGTGAAGAAACCAAACAGTAAGTTTGGCATTAGACAGGAATTTCACTATGAAGATGGCAGTATAGTATATGGGTGGGGGGATGTCTTGGAATTATGAAATGGAAATAAAGTTGGCTACTTTCATCTCCACTCTACTGCACGATGCAGTCTTATAGCCATGCTTAGCCCACCTCCAATAATGAGCAGCATCTATATAGCACAAGCAGAAGGGATATCTGACTCAGTCTCCTACCCCATTCACTGCCATTCTGCTTCAGTATCTTATTCTCTGCAGGTTGACCCATTGTTCGTTGGCCCATTAAATTCCATCAATTACAAAAAGAAATTTCTTTGCAGAGGGTTGAGAGCTACACTAATATAAGTATACAAAAAAGAACATTTAGAGAACGGTTTGATGCTGCATTCACTTAGTATACTAAAAGTAGTAGATTCTCCCCTTAAGGTCAGTAACTTATACACCTGTAGGTCTTGATCCAGTTAGCAGTAGAGTAGTAGGTATAGATTATGCCTTGTGTCATGAAACTCCACAAAGCAGTTAGCTACTCCTATAGCATTTATGCCCCGTTATTGTACTAACTGGTATATCTTGTCATGACTGTCACTATTGTAGTTTACAGGATTAAAAGCTGTGTAAGACTTTTGATTAATTGTCAACCTCAGAAGTGTTCATAGCAACATTTCTGGTACCATACACAGGCTTCATTTTCCATGCTCAAAAATACTCCATTTGTCAAATTTATCATAGGGATGTACCTTTTACAGATACCATTGGTTCAGACACCACATAAATAAATGTTACCAGAAGCTTTAGTTTTCTATCCAGCCCAAAAGTAAATTCACAACCAAAACATCATATCTCCAAGTTTTCATTGCTTTAGATGGTCTGATGATGACAGGTACTTCTTAAATGAGTCAAAAAAAAAATCTTCCAAATGAAACAAGCCAAGAATAAAGCTTAAGGAAAGCAATTCTCTGAAAATTAAGTAAGGATCAAATGGCCCTTTTATCATGCAAATGCATTCCTGCTGGAGCAGTGGGGCATCACTTCATAAATCATCCTGCGCCTTTGAGCAGACTTAATACAGTTCCAAGTGTGACACTGGTGTATTTAATTGAGCACTAAGGAAGTAGGACGGCTTGCTGGGCTTAGTGTGCATTTAAGCATTGAACTTATTCCAGTAGAGTGCTTATGCTCTGCTGCCATATAGGTATGCCTAATTTTTGACTAAAATTCTCTCTTATTAGAGTCTAAGCTACTTGTGGTTGGGGAGAAGATTAGCAATCATTATAATAAAACAACTCAATGAAAATACAAGTTGTTAATATTTGTTGATGATGCAATATTTACCAAGCAGCTTGAGTACATTATCTATATAAATTCTATAGACCAGTTTGACTAGCAGAATAAATGATACATCATATTTAAAAAATTCAATGTGGAAAGCAATTGAGAAGCACAGATGACATAAACTTCTGGCCTCCAGAAAAATATGCACATTTATGCACACATGTAAATATATACACAGATGTGCATAATAAATGATAATAAAATTGACTTTATTGCTCATGTATTAAGTGGTTTCAAGCTTTAAACTTCTGTATCACAAGAATTTATTTATTTATTTATTTATTTATTTATTTATCACATGTAATTTGAAATGGCTTTAACATTACTGTTAAGAAAGTATAGCCAGAGTAATTGAGTGATGTCCACGTGCATAGATCTGTTACATGTAAAGGCTAAAGCTGGCAAGTGTCACCATTATACACTTATAATGTGACATTATACACTGATTTTCCAAATGTCTTACCTGTTCCTTTTTAGAGGTCAAATTGGAAAGATGAGATATAATTTAGCATGATGTTTAGTACTACATGTTATTAGAACTTAAGGTCAGAGTTCTAGATTATAGTTCAAGAACAAAATCCTCATACAAAATATTTAAAATATGTATTATTAATGAGAGAAGAAGACAGCTACTAATATTGATTAGACTTCCTTATTAGTGGCTATGAACATGATTACAGAGATTTCATAATAAGAGAAAATATCCAGAAGAAAGTTCTTCCTCAAAGCAGCTCACAACCTGTAATAGACAGCCAAGTAGATGTACTAAGTATCAGATATTAAGAAACAAGAGTAAACAAGTGCTGATTATTTTGGATAACATCTAAAATGTATATTTAAAAGATATTAATCTTTACTTTTGTTTTATTTTTAACTTAATTTTTTGGAGGCAATGAATTAAAACTCAGGGCAGTGATGTTGAGCAGTTGATGTGCCCCTGAACAAAAACCCCAACTGAGACACTTGGCTTTAAAAACTATGAAGTAATGCAGAAAAATTGAAAAAGAAAAACAGTGCTCATTTAGATAAATGGAATTTTGAGGTTTAATTTTGCCCTGTCTAAACCCTACCCATGAAAACTTGTACTTCTTTTCTTATTAGATATTGTCTTTATTTATATTTCAAATGGTATCACCTTTCCTGGTTTCTCCTCTGAAGTCCTGCTATTCCATCCCCCCTCCCCATGCTCACCAACCTACCCTGCTTCCCTGTCCTGTCATCCCTCTATATTGAGGCACTGAGCCTTCGCAGAACCAATGGTCTCTCCTCCCATTGATATCTGACAAAGCCATCCTCTGCTACATATACTGCTGGAGCCATGGGTCCCTCCATGTGTACTCTTTGGATGGTAGTTGAGTCCCTGGGAGCTCTAGGGGTACTGGTTGGTTCATTTTGTTGTTGCTTTTATGGGGCTGCAAACCCCTTCAGCTCCTTTGATCTTTACTCTAGTTCTCCCACTGAGGACTCTGTACTCAGACCAATGGTTAGCTGCAAACATCCATCTCTGTATTTGTCAGGCACTGGCAGAGCCTCTCAGGAAACAGCTATGTCAGACTCCTGTCAACAAGCATTTTTGGCATCCACAATAGTTTGGTAGCTGTTTATGGGATGGATACCCAGTGGGGCAATCTCTGGGTGGCCTTTCCTTCAGTCTCTGCTCCACACCTTGTCTGTGTATCTCCAAAAATTCCACAAGAGAACTCCTAAACCTGATAAGCAACTTCAGCTAAGTGGCTGGATATAAAATTAACTCATAGAAATCAGTGCCCTTCCTATACTCAAAGGATAAAAAGGCTGAGAATGGAATTAGGAAAGTAATGTTCTTCACAATAGCCACAAATAATATAAAGTACCTTGGTGTGCTTCTAACTAATAAGTGAAAGCTCTGTATGAAAAGAACTGCAAGTCTCTGAAGGAAGAAATCCAAGAAAATCACAGAAGATGGAAAGACCTCCCATGCTCATGAATTGGCAAGATTAATATAGTAAAAAATGGCCATATTCCCAAACACAATTTACATATTCAATGCAATCCCCATCAAAATACCAACTCAATTCTTCAGAGTTGGAAAGAGCAGATTTCAAATTCATCTAGAATAAGGAAAAAAAAAAACCAGGATTTTGAAAACTTTTCTCAACAATAAAAGAACTTCTGGGGGAATCACCATCCCTAACCTCAATCTGTACTACAGAGCAATTGTGATAAAAACTGCATGGTATTGGTACAGTCACATGCAGGTAGATCAAGGAAATAGAATTGAAGACCCAGAAATGAATCCACACACCTATGGTCACTTGATGTTTTATAAAGGAGCTAAAACCATCAAGTGGAAAAAAGACAGCATTTTCAACAAATGGTGCTGGTTCAACTGGAGGTGAGCATGTAGAAGAATGCAAATCAATCCATTCTTATCTCTTTGTACAAAGCTCAAGTTCAATTGGGTCAAGGACCTCCACATAAAACCAGAGACACTGAAACTAATAGAAAAGAAAGTGAGGAAGAGTCTTGAACACTTGGGCACAGGGGAAATTTTCCTTAACAGAACACCAATATCTTATGTTCTAAGATCAAGAATTGGCAAATGGAACCTCCTAAAATTGCAAAGCTTCTGTAAGGCAAAGGACACTGTCAATAGGAAAAAATGGCGTCCAACAGGTTGGGAAAAGATCTTTACCGTATATCTGATAAATGTGTTCTTTTATGGCAGTAATTTGCAGGGGGATTTTCTTCATTTACTAGAAAATTAAGTTCTGGCAAATATTATTACTCTACCCACATAAGGCTGTTTTATGTTTTGGTGTGTGTGTGTGTGTGTGTGTGTGTGTGTGTGCATGTGTGTGTGGGTGCATTGGAGAAAGGTTACATTATGAGGACATGCACATATACATATGTATATATGTGTGTGGATTCCAGGGGTTGATGTCATTCTATCCTTATCATTCTTTATCTCATATATTGAGGGGCCATCTTTCACTTGAACTCACAGGTTCTGATTCAGCTAATCTATCTGGAGCTTGCTTCAAGGATCTCATTTCTCTGATCCTTAAGCAATGAGATCACAGGTCAGACATCACATTGTGTGCTATATATAAAGGGTGCTTGGAATCCAAAACTTAGTCCTTGTGGTCATAAGATAATTGCCTAACAGTGGTGCCTTGGTGCCTTCTCTCCAGTCCTCACATGTTCCATTTGAGCAAAGCAAAGCAAAAGTACTATGACTAAAACTCCAAATATTTGATGTAAGCTGATTCTATTTTTTTTAGTGGTGTGTGTGTGTGTGTGAAGACAGCGTTTCTCTGTGTAGCCCTGGCTGTCCTGGAACTCACTCTGTAGACCAGGCTGGCCTCAAACTCAGAAATCTGACTGACTCTGCCTCCCAAGTTCTGGGATTAAAGGTGTGCACCACCACTGCCCTGCAAAAGCTGATTCTTAAAAAGGTGCCAAAACTATTACTCTAATGAAGGACATTCCCTTTGATAAATAGTGCTGGAAAATTATCTCTCTATATAAAGAAAGCTGAAATTTAACTGACATCTTGTAACTTGGAAAAATTCATTGCAAAATGGAGCATTCCTTAATGAAAATATTAGCATAAAATTCAGACAGAACTACTTAACTCAATAGGTTATGTTTTGATTCAGTCACCAAAGTTTCACCAATTAAGAAATTTATTTATTTATTTTAATTTGTTTATTTATTTTATGTATATGAGTACAACGTTGCTGTCTTCAGACACACTAGAAGAGGGCATCAGATCCCATTAGAGATGGTTGGTGAGCCACCATTTGGTTCCTGGGAATTGAACTCAGGATCTCTGGAAGAACAGTCAGTACTCTTAACTGCTGAGCCACCTTTCCAGCCCAATTAAGACATTTAAAAACTGAAAACTAAATGATTAGAAGGGTAGAACAGATGCAAAAGAAAAGAAGAAAAGGCATCTGTGGGGGACTTATCTGACAAGGACTGAAATAGAGAACATATGAGGAATTCCAAAACATCAATAATAGTCAAAACAAAACAAAAACAAAAACAAATAACTAGTCAAATATGCTGAAAAATGAGCAATTATGTGATCACTCATTTACAGAAGTAGCAGCAGCAATGAAGAACAAATAGAAAAAAAAATTAGTGTCATTAGTCATCAGCAAAATACACTGAGTTGTTCTCTAGACCCATGTAGAATGGTCATTGTCAAGGAGGAAAATCACAAATGCAGAGCTGGTTTTTGAGCACTCCTACATGTTGCTGATGGCAATATGAATTGCATAACAGGTTCTAAAGCAGCAGAGACCTCACAGCTGAAGAGCAGATCAAAGAGATGACTCATATACTCTACTTCTGGTTAAGTGTTGAAAACAATTTATCCAGCATACCAAGAAGACAGCTGCAACCCTGTGTTTAATTGCAGGACCTTTACAAGATATCTAAAATATAAATAACTTCAGCCTACACTGCTCAATATTGGATGGATAGATAGAAAGAAATATTGGAAATACAATTGGATAGACTACTAAGTTATAGATAAAGAAGACTGAAATCCCATAATTTTTAGCAAAATGCAATGTTTAAGAGGTCAGGATGTTAAGCAATATAAGGCAAGTACAGACAGAAAAAAAAAAAAACCCACATCAACTTTTCTCTCATGTGGAGGCTAACATGGCCAATCCAAATATGAAATAATGATTTTTAGATTTACAGCACAGATTTGATAATAAATCTAATAGTGGGTCGTTGGAAAATTTATAAAACTTTTATTTAAGGTCCATATTAAAGCTGTATACAGACCAAAAATTAAACAAATAATTATGTAATGCTTTGATATATCCTAATAAAGCATCTGAAAGCATTATGAAAGTAATCTTTGGGCATAATTTAAATGTAAAGTAATCTTAAAATATGAATTTTCAAATGCTATTCCAAAAGTCCTGTAAATGAAAATACCTATTTAAAAAATACTTCTCTTCTGAAAAAATATGAATTTTCAAGAACAACAAACATTAGAAGATAATATAAAGAAAGATAGAAAAACATGTCAATTTGGAATTGTAAACACACTAAAACTGTATTTCATGAGCAAAGACGAATAGAAATATTTTCTTTGAAATAAACACTCTGGCATTGCTATTATAGAGGTATTCTAAATTATACAATAGGAAGATATTTTTAAGAAAGAAAGAAATGAATGAGTTGCAATATTGTCAGATGCATGAATATAATCCTAAAATTTGTAGTTTATATAATGAAAAGGTAAAACAAAGAATTCATAAAACTATTGTGATATATATACATGGATAATATCTATATAGATATAGATAGATGTATATATGTATCTCAGCATCTGACCTGCCATATGCGGTTTGTTAGATGCTGAGAACCATGTGTTTTGTTGTTGATTCCTAGGATATTCCAGTATTGCTTCTGGGTAGTGGAAGGTTTATTGGGAAACCTTTGAGGAGATCATAAATCTATGAGTCCATGCTCTCAAAGAGGATTGATTATGAGATGCTCGTCCCTTCCAGTTATCATATTTGCTTTTTGGCCATGGGGTAGGTGACTGTCTACATCACACTCAGCAAATAATTTATCTCAATAGTTAAGTTCCTCTCAGGAAAGTAAAATATTCTAGTTTTGACACATTTTGATAAGCCTGGATATATAAGAGAAGTGGTAGAGCTTTTGTATCAAGAAAGAGACCTTCTCTTTGATATTCACCAGTGAGAGACAAGTGTATACATATTAGAATAAATAATTAAAATATTTAGCATTATGTGTTCCTTACCCAAAGGACACTTAGCAAAGTGTCCTCCACCTGTCATCTATGCAATAATATTATTTATAAACAAACATATATTATCAGAAATGGAGTAGCTTTGAAATAAAGGAGAGCATAGTTTTCTCCCTTTTCTATGACACTGTGACAGAGAACTTTATAATTAAAGTAATAGTCAACAAAGATTAGACATATGCAGCAAACTTGGAAAACTCACGAACAATTATCAAATGTTATCATGGTCACAAATAAATTACAATGCAATTTTCTGCCATTATTCTCTTCTCCTTTCTCCCTCTTTACTACATTTCAAATTAAATACAGAGCTATAAATGGGAGTGTGTGGATATTCTCCCAGAACTAGCGAGGCAGAGTCAGGAGTAGCTGCAAATTATCACCTCTGACGTGGCCCATATGTGAAGCACCTCCCTCTGAAAACAACAAGCAAATAAGAAATTAAAAAACTAAAACCAACGCTTTAAAGGTTTTGTAACCTTTACATGTCTAAACCAGTAGGACACCAAGAGGAAAAAAGAAACAGAAAGTCAACATTGAAAGAGTGTAGTCAATGTGATGGTAATGAACACAGTACTGATGAGAACTGAGAGAACACTATGCATACTCTTAACATGTGTGAGTCAAAATGGCAAAACTGTTTCTGGCATAACACCTAAAACGAATGAACCTCTACTTCAACCTATTCAAATGTTCCAACCCCAACATACTCCCAAAGTGACAAGATTATATAATTAAAAAAAGAAAAATAAAAGGAAGGAGGTAGACATCATTACCAAATTTGCATGAAGAAAACTTCTAGCAAGAAGCATATGCAGACATGCACTGGAAACTCAGAAAATGCATTGATTCTACAATAGCACATTCTATCAACGCTCGTGCAATTCCCAGCAATTGAGTTTGTCAATAGCAAGGAGTCTTACACCTTTCCAGAAAACTAGAATCTTCTCTAAATAGCATTAGACATCAGCAATTCAGAACAAGGCGAATTCATCCTAAAAAACAGCAACAGTATCACATTAATATTTTTCTGTAGACATTAAAATAAAATCTTCAACTTAGCATTAGCTATGCAGATACAAGAATATATTAAAATGTTAACAAATCTTGATTAATTAGGTTTATGCCAGGAGCAGAAGACTCATTTGTGTTTTGTTAATGATTTACCTTATTAACTGAATAAAAGGTAATAATCATGTCATTATAATAAATATAGGAAAATGGGGAACACAAATCAAGGCAATAAGCTAACAGGCTATGATGACACTCCCATCTAACAGAAGTTATCTCTAACTGAAAACCACTCAACCACTCACAGAGGAAAACTGAGTTCTCTGCAATGGAGTCTCACTAGGGGATGCAAATCATTCATGAGCATATCATGACCAGCAAAAATGTCCAACATGTAATGGACTCAAGGACGTGGTCCTTTGACTCATAATATTTTCTCAGTTTATTTTTTAGTCTTACAGAGTCTTTGAATACATTTTATAGATCCTGGTTTTGTGTTTTTAAGGAATTCCAGTGTGTATAAATTTGTGTCTCTAAAGCTCTGTGCTTTCTGACTGTGCTTTTTTTTTTTTTTTTTTTTTTTTTTTTTGGCTATTTATCCCCTGTGTGTTTAATTCTGCTAAGATTGGTTTTTGTTTCTATTATTATATTCTATTAGTGTTCTTTAGAAGCATGTCTGTTTTCTAACAGGAAGGGGCATGGATACAGAAGGGTGGAAGGTGAGGTGAAACCAGAAAGTACTGGGGAGGGAAATCCACAATCAGAATAGAGTGTGAAAAAACCCACTTTTTTGCAGTAAAAGAAAAATAGAGGAATAAACAGAACAAACAAGTGAACTACTACAAAACAACGAACCAAACAGCAGCAGCAACACCCAATTTTGCAAACAAACAAAATTCCAAATCACCTAGTATGTCCTTCCTCTCCAGTGTTGTCCCTAAGCCAAAACCACTCTATCATCACAAAGGTAAGGTAATTATTACCATTACAAACACAGCCCTATGAAAACTAGATAACACAGAAAGTGGGAAAGAACTATCTTCCTGAGAGCAGAGTAAATCTATTTATTTATTTATTTATTTATTTATTTATTTATTTATTCACTCTAGATTCTGATTGAAGCCTGCCTCCCTCTTCACGTTCCAGTCCGACCCTTATAAATCCCTCCTTCCTATTACTACAATGTTCTTCTTTAAAGAAAGTTGTTTTCTGTCTCTATTACACCTTTGCTAAGGTTCTTTAACAAAACAACTTCAGATAGATACACAATTCTTCATGCACAATTGTGAGTTTCAAAAGGCACTGAAAATTAAGTTTGTTTTCTAAAAAATTTAGCAGTAAGATGGAGGCTAACCTGAAATGTATTGTTAGAAAATCTCATCTGAGAGAAGTCTTTGTCCTATTAAATGTGATTGTTCTTGTTGCACTTAAAACACAAACAAACAAACAAAAACACTGAAATGTTTAATTACAGGAGTACTGTCCACAAACCACAAGATTAACATATCATATATATGCAGCATAAGAAGATAAATGTATGCAGTCAGCCCTATGCCATGTTACCAGGCAGTAAACTCCTATCCACAACGTCTCCCAGTCCCTGCTGGTTAGTTACCATGAACCCAAAATTAATAATTTTTAAATTTTATAATTTTTGCATATATTTATGGATCCAGGTATTGAGGATCCTTCCTCATTTTTATTGGTGATATCAGGTAATTGGTCACATTGCTGTGAAACTAATTAATACACTCTTTTAATTAGCAAAGCTTGCTGATAATTACTAGCTTGATGAAAAGACAGGGAGTTTTAAAGAATGATGTATATTAGCTAACTTCACCATGAGAGGTTATCCCTGTCCATGAAGAGAAAGAAGGAAAAAAAAAAAAACCAACAACTCAGAAACAAAAAAAAAAAGGGCTGTAAGAAAAGATACATTACAAGATGCCAACAAATGAACAGATAATGAAAATATGGGGTGTATACAAATGAATTTTATTCTTTTGTAAAGAAAAACCAAATTATAAGTTTGTCAGGAAAACAGATAGAGCTAGAAAATATACTAAATGATATAACAAAGTCTCAGAAAGACAAAAATTCTGGTTCCTTTCAATATTTAGTCATATGACTATAAATTGGGATGAGTGTGGGTATGTGTATGAAAAGGGAAATGAAATCAACCCAGAAGAGGGGAAAGGGTGTTGGAAATCTGGTTTCTAAATAAAGACATATGTGACATGAGAGAAGAAAGAAACTGGAGGTTGGAGTGTAGGAAAGAATGTAACAGAAGAGACTCAAAACCACAATTTGTTTTTAAAATAGCATTACAGAACTTAATACTGGGTACATTAATTTTATTTTTGAAATAGAAATTATATAAACAAATATCTAGAACATAAAATATAGGGATACAGAAGCTAAAACAAACACACAAAAGTAAGAATATAAACTCCATTTTGTTTGCAGAGTTGAGAAATGGCATTTGTGAAGAAGTAAACAGAGCAAAGTTTCCAAGCAACATCAGAGCTCTGTGTGAACACCTCAGTGCCTGACCAATTAAAAAGAAACGGGAATGCCTAATAGAGAGCTTTGCAAAGGGCCCAAGGGCCTCATGAGAAAGAGAAAAGTACAACTCAGTTAACAATGGTAGAGCCAACAATTCGAAGCACTGCTCCACAATAGCAACATCCTTTCCCAGGGACAATATTTAATATCCTTGAGAACTGAAGGAAGACTAATTAATCTTACTGTTGTCATGAACATCATGATAAACGTATGTTGGTCACTTTCTGCAAAATATACCTGTATGGAGGGGCTACCTAATATAATGATATACACGCATGACTATGGGAACCCATTTTTTATGCTAACAAAACACCATTTTGTGTGTGTGTGTGTGTGCGCGCGTGTCTGTGTGAATTTATGCATATAAATTCATATGCTTGTCTGTATGAATTTATACATATACAGATACCCTCAGTGTGCTGTGTTCTTTCTATCCCTGGAGGTGAAGGACTTTTTCAGTTATGTTTTCATTTCTGCCTTTTATATTCTACCAAAGAAAACCTGGATTTCTGCTTTGATTGTGCTTTCCAATGAAGGTAAAGAGAACACGTAAAGGAAAATACAAGATGCAAGCTAGCATTTTGGAGAAACATTCCTAAATCTCAAGACTAAACGTTATCTCCTTAATTGGGATTGATTGTACAGTTATTATCATTGTTATAGGGATGTATATAACAATCCAAGGAAGATGACTCTTAGTAGAGATGTAGAAGTCACTAAATTACAGTTGGTGTCCAGAAGGATCTGTTTTGTATCTGTGTATACTGAAGCCCAAATGCAAGAGATAATTTTTTAATGTCCACGCATGTTTAAACTCTGCTAAGAGCCCTCACATATTTTGTAATGCTGTGTCACACCTGATAGACTTTGCTACATTTCTCATTCTTGACGTTTTATTTTTGCTCTAGCACTTCAACTTTCTTTTAATTGTTAGTTTTAACCAGTTTGTGTGTGTCTACCCATTACCCTTTCTTGTTCCCTTGCATTCCTACAGAGGTCTTTTTTTTTCCCCAACTCATTGCAATCCCACCTTTATATCTTCTCACCTTTTTTGGTCTTACAGGTTTTGTGAACATAGCCTTAGCTGCTGCATGAAAATCAAATGCAATGGCTATATGGACAATATTGAAAATTGCAAATCATTAGGGAAATAGAACTCTAATCTACAGTGAGATACTTAGTGAGCCCTTAGAAGGGCTTTTATGAAAACCCAAGAGATTGTCATTAGCAGTTTTATGGAAAAGAGGACATTTGAATATGCCTAGCAGGAAAGTAAGATGGTAACATTCCTTAGGAAAAGCCAGTGTGGAAATATGAGAGTACCTCTAAAATTAAATCTACCTCCAAAAGCCAGTTGCTTAATTTGGGAACAATATCAATATGAGCGAATCGGGGTGTGTGTGTGTGTGTGTGTGTGTGTAAGAGAGAATAAATCTCATAAGTAAGAAAGCTTAATCATAACACTGCTCAGGATCAGGTACTCACATTATTTTGCATCACCAGTAATGCAAATAAAGTCTACTTAATGTTTGGAGCAACAGTGTTACACAGCACATAGAAAAGGTAGTAATCCAGACCCTGAAAGACAGACTGTGCATCATATATGTGTAGAATCTTAAAAGGTGGAAGTGGTAGATGCAGCTAATGTTTATAAGGCTCTGGAAATGAGAAATGGGAAAGTGTCAACCAAAGGTGCCAACTTTTGCTTTTAGCCTGTAGTGTGACACTACGGTCACTATCTAGAATATAGAGGTGCTGGACATCTAAATAACCTGTTTTAATCATTGCACAAGATATGTGTCTGTCTAATCATCACACATGTGCTGTGTGTCTTAACTATATATAAACTTTACTATCAATTAAGTATTTTAAACTTAGAATAATTTTAAAATAAAAATATTTTAACATAAAAATTTGTATAGTACTTCAAATTTTTATTATATTGTAATAGAGAGGACAGGAGACAGTGCTTAATATCTATATATTTATATGTCTTAAACTCCTTATAAAGAAATGTTTTTAGTGGACAATTGAGTGACTTATTTTGATTTCAAAAACCTGTTCAACATAAAAGGATATTAATGTATTACTGATTCATATATTATTTTATACAATGAATGATGTAAGAGTTAATGTGGTATGTGTGTAAGAGTTAATGTGGTGTGTGTGTGTGTGTGTGTGTGTGTGTGTGTCTGTGTGTTTTAATATTTTAAAAGCCTCATATTGGAATTTCCAGATTAAGGAAATTAAGTACTGCGAACTCCTTTTCATTTTGGATGTTAATGAAGAAATAATATGTACAACAGATAAAAGTTATTGGTGCACTATTAAGTAATTAAACTGGCATTATATTTCTGTATAAAGCAAGAATGGAGATAAATCTGTACAACTCAAATGGGATTTCTACATTTTTGGTAATTCCCCATTTATGAAATAAATTGTACAATTATCTTTAATAACACTTCTTGCCTACCATCAAGAAAATCTTTTCTGTTCGATAGGTTCAGCGATAGAAGACAGAAGCTTTCCTAAAATTGTCTTCCTAACTGCTGCTGTGGCCCCCTGAATCTGTTTTTAAAGGAGAGGGATGCAGCTATTCTCTGCTTCCCTATGTTGATTGACAGAAGATAAAAGACTCCAGTTGCGATGAAAAATTACCAGGCCAATTGTACTTTCCACACAAATGCCATGCCTTTTATGTTAGCAGCCCATGAATAGATGAAATGGTGCTTTTATGTAAAACACATCAATTACAAAAAGCCATTGGAAACTGCTCCTCTAGTTAAACCACATTTGACTTTAAGAACTAACTGCATTTGCTCATTCAGTAGGTGCTTAAGGAGTAAAGTTTTGTTTTTCTTTCTTTTTTAAATTAATCCTTTCACAATATCTTTCCATGTGTTTTTTGTCCTATTCACAACCTCTCTGAACTCTCAGATCCATGCTTTCTCCTACCTATATAGCCAACTCTATGTCCTCTCTATATATATCTCTCTACATATCTTTTGTATCTCTCTCTATCTCTTTCATATCTCTCTAGCTCTATTTCTATCATATTCATCTATAGTTTATATTCATAATATATAATATATAATCAAGTCTAATGTGTGCAGGTCATATACTTAAGTACATATAAAGGCTTCATTTACAGGGGAGCAAAAATGTAATCAAACATATCAAAGCTCATGTCATGACTCCGCAGAGTCCTCCTTCTTATCTTTCTTCTTCTCTGTTATATCAGGAGCAGAACAAGCAGTAGGGGATGCACACTGAGTGGCAAATGAAATAACTACAGGCCCCCATACAGGAACACTGAAAGCTTGCCAGCACCCAGGTCAATGATGTTTGATGTCCTCAAAGTTTCCATTCAGATCACTGATGATCTTGTGGAGCCAGTCATTAGCAGTCTACAAGATCTTTAGTTTCTTCTTGATGTATTTGGTGGTAGAAAAGGAGTTGCTACTGAAGCGGGGCAGGGAGGGGGGATGGAGGGTGCAGCAGATAAGAGGCTGTGTATAGCATTTCAGCTGAAGCAGACAGACCTCAGCTTGCATTTTATGTCTGTGTACTCTTAGATGTTTGTCCTTCCACTGAAGTATAGTTAATCTACCAGTAGTCACACCCTTAAATTAAACAGACTTTCACTCCTCCAGCCCCTATTAATTGACGGTATCTTCTCAGGTCAGGGTAAGACTTTATTCAACATCTCCTCTTCAAGTTTGCATTTCATCTGGCTTATAATTGCCAGATCTCCTGCACATTGTCACAAATGCTGTGGATTCATATATGTAACTACTGTGATGTGTCCTCAAGGCACTGTTTTCTTGCCATCACCCACTGTTTATTGGTCTTAAATTCTTTTCTCCCCATCGTCCACAATAAACCCTATGCCTTGTGTTGTGAAGGTGATATAGATGTTGCTTTGAGAACTAAGAAATCTTCAGTGTCTTACTCCCAGGTGTGGATCTCTATGTTACTAATAATATACTGCAAATAAAGTTTTATGATAAAGGTTGACAGAGATCAGCATGGATATCTCTGGATATAATGCTAAGCTACTTCCAATTTTTTTAATACTATGTCCATTGACAGAATAATAGTGGTATGTTTTCTACCACTATTATATATTATATATATATATTTAGGAAGCTTCTATAGTAATACTCCATATGAATTTTTTGAAGTGTTTTTTAATTTTAGTACACTTCCATTGACTTACCTTTGAACATTTCTTGTGCCATGATGGTACTTTTAATCCCTTATATCAACATTTTCTATCTCTCCTTTTGAAAGCCCCAAACTAGTGTCCATGGCCCCTTACTAATTTACTGATCTTTACAGTTATTGCCAATGACACACACATGTAAACATCCAGAATTAATCAAATTTGGACTTCTAAAGTATTATGTTATTCATAATTAACATTTCAGGCAATAGGTGGAACTCAAGTAAAATCATCTTGAGTAACTGGTGGTTTAAATATGCTTGGCCTAAGGGAAGTGGTGCTATTTGGTGTGGCCTTATTGGAGGAGGTGAGGTGTAGCATTATTAGAGGAAGTGTGTCACTTTGTAGACTGGCTTTGAGCATTCCTTGAGACTGGCTTAAGTTCCCTCCTGTGTGGAATGAGAGCCTGCTCCTGGCTCCCTATTGAAGACTGTCTTCTTCTTGTTTCCCTCAGGTCAAGATATAGAATTCTCAGCTCCTTCTCCAGCACCCTGCCAATCTGTATGATGCCACTCTTCTCACCAGGATGATAGTGGACAGAACCTCTGAAACAGTAAGCCAGCCCCAACTAAATGTTTGTCATTATAAGAGTCGCCTTGGTTATGATATCTATTCACAGCAGTAAGACAAGTAAGTAAATAAGACAGTAACCCAGACTTAGAAAAACAATTATGGTATATATTTATTTAGACATAAAGAAGAGGGAGACTGAAGGAAAGAAAATCTCCTTGGAAAGGGAAGATTTTACATGTGTACTGAGGCAGGTGAGAATGGGAGCATGATGGATCAGGTAGGCTAGCAAGATGGGATGGAGGAAGAGTGCAGGGAGAAACAGTTGGAATTGTGCTTTTTTTGTGGGGGTGAAAACAAAGTACAGTGAAAGCTTCCTGGAGTCTATGAAAGTGATCCTAATAAAGACTCCTAGTAAGGAAAACTATGGCCGTTTCTTGTAACTAGGCAAGATTTGCATTGTCATGCCTGGGCTGCATTCAATTGTTGACCAAGGGGGTCCCATGGAAATCCCCAAACAATCCTGGTTGATGCTAACACAAAGGTTTGTCCTCCACTAACTTTCAGTAGGGGGCCATTGCCAAAGAAAATATCCACTCAATGTACATGAAGAAGTCGAGCCGGTGCCTATATGGAACATTCCCTACTATGTTCCAGAGAAGGGTGGACACCAAAGAGCTACAAAACTTTTGACTTAATTTTTGTTCTGCTTGCAAAATATGTGAGAGCAGCCAACTAATGTCTTATTTGACATAAGGGTCACTCAATGAGAAGAAACCCACACACAATAGTGCATGGGCAACCAAGAACCATAGACTAGATAGCCCACAGAACTAAGGTCAAACCAAAGAGAACATATTGAGAGAGTGGGAGAAAGACACACCCACACATCCACCCTCCCCCACTCACACACTCACTCACAGAGAGAGAGAGAGAGAGAGAGAGAGAGAGAGAGAGAGAGAGAGAGAGATTAAATTGACTGGAGGTCTCCATCAAATCTCCATTTGCAGAGCTCAGGGAGTCCTGAAGAAGAGTAGGTAGAAACACTGTAAGAGTCAGAAGGGTTTGGACAATACTAGAAGAAAACCCTCTGAATCCACTGAGTCACATACGCACTCACAGCGACTGAAATAGCAAGCACTGGGTCCTTTATATAGATATTTTTTTTCAATAAGCGTAAAGTGTTTATGGGATTCCTGACTATGAAAATGAGTTGTTCTCTGACTTGGTTGCCTTATGTTGAGATTCATTTTCTCCTGTTAGGTTTTCCACTTTGATATGATAGTTTTTGATTCATCACATTTTATTTTATTGTTATGTTTGAGGAAGACAGAGGAAGTGAAGGAGAGGAGGGGGAGGAGGAGAGAAGGAGGGGGGAGGAATCATCATCATCATCATCAGCAGCAGCAGCAGCAGCAGCAGCAGCAGCAGCAGCAGCAGCAGCAACCGCCATTTGCAATTGATACCTGACAGCTATATGCTGTCAAAGGCAAAGTCAATTTTCTTCAGTGGAGTGCTACTAGGTATATTAACCACATTACAAGTCACGCATCATACCAAGAAGTAGCTGTCCATCACACAACAAACATCAGGATGTTGTTTATCTGGTTTCTATGCTGAATGCTACTTAAGATGATTACTTAATATTATATAGTTACAGACTTGTGCATTTGGAAGATGATTTTGGAATGATTGAGAAAATTTTCATCATGTTTTTATTTGGAAGAGAATTACCTTACTTTCCTTCTTCCCTTCCCTTTGTCAATGTCAAACTATCCTCTCTCCAACCTCTCCAGACTCCACAGCCATCAAATTGAAGACACTTTTTAAAGCACATGATCAAAATGATCTCATTGATAGAGAATAACAGTGTCTGAGGACAAATATTTGAACACTGAAGGGAAAATTATAATTTTAAGAAACAATTTTGCTGGACACATACAAATTTCTGTGCTGCTAATATAAAATTCAATAACATCTGGAGTAATGCAAACTTAGAATAAATATGTGTTTTTCTGAGTTATCAATGCATAAAATTTCACAGTCATGCTTAATAAAAAATTCAATGAATTCTTAATTAACATTCTTAATTTTTACTGTTAGTATATTCTAGTTGTAAAGAATAATGAGTTTCAAGATGGCATTTCCATCTGTATAGATGATATTCCTTCACCATATTCAGAGTCCCAAACCCTCACTTATCCCCAACTCCCTATCTTCATAATGGAACAGAGTTCACTAAGTGCACTTGCTGATCTAGATTCCACATTTAATTAACCTTTAAGCAAATATTACTTGTCAAGTTTTGGTTTAGCAACAAAGAATACCCTCAAGAATCTGATAAAGACTATTAAAACTCTCCTTGATTTTCTCCCCATGTATTTGTGATTAGGCAGATTATCTTTCTAAACTTCAACAAAGAAAAACATATATGAACAATTGGAATCGGGAAATAGACAGTCCATCCAAATATCTCCTACTGAGAACATTTCTATAGGGACATGCAAAACATGTAAACTAAGCCAAACACACACACACACATGCACACGCACACGCACGCGCACACACACACACACACACACACACACATATGCGTGCTCACGCATCCCTTGATACTGGAGTGACAGACAATTGTAAAGGGATTGATGGAGGCTCTAGGAACTAAGTCTTGGTCTCCTGAAAGAGCAGCAAGTGCGACTAATCTGTGAATCATTTGTGCACACTTGAAACCAATCATTTACATTCATTTATAGTGGTTTTAGTATTGACTTAAATCAGGAAATAGCCATTTAATAACATCTAAGTTTTGATCTCTATTGTGTCGACTGGCCATCCTGACTTACCAAACACCCATTGATAAGCTGCTTAAAAATGCTTAACTGTTTGAAGAAGACCATGAGACCAGGACTTTTGAGAATATCAATCTCTAAATGTGTTTAACACACCAAAGAAGGAACTGGGTAACTCCAGCCAAAACTTCCTGTGTTCCATCCTTTCAAATTCTAATTTACTTGGTCCAACAAGAACCTAGGCATCAATGTACTGAGTCGATTCCTTGACCAATTCATATCATGGCAAGAATAAAGCTGCAGTAGTTTAGAGGTAATTATATTCCTATGACTTCAATTCAAGAGTTTGTTTCTGCTAGTCATATGCAGCCTGAACACTTTTGTTTCTAGTGCATCCTTGAGGTACCTGCTGCAGATCCCCCTGAATCTACATTTGTGCAATCAAGCAAAGTTATTACTTTTTACAAGGTATACATCACATAAGTCACAGAGAAGAATCAAAGCAGATATTAATACATTGACTGAACTTTCACTAAAGGTATTTTCTGCAGACATCACTCTGCTGATTACTGTCTGCTAAATATGCAGCTATCAGAAGTCCATCTACTGATTACTTTTCTACCTGATGTTCTCCATGATGAAGTTTAAATACATGTAACACAAGATGGGAAGCAACTTAGGAAAATGTTCCTATGTAAAAGTTAGTCTTATTTTCATTGATAACATTGATGTCTAAATATCACAGGTCTCCAAAGATTACTAAAACATACCTCTTTCATGGGATTTTTGAGGTATGTATTCATGTACACACAAACATGCAGATGTGCAGGTGTGTGTTTGTGTGTGTGTGTATGCATGCAAATATAATAATCCCAGGAGATGCTTTATAATTGTAATAAAATGACAAATTTTAAATAAAAATGATTTCATCTGTTCCACACATTTGTTAGATAGGACTTATATATCATTCAGTAGTCAGTATTTGAAAATCCTAAGAACACTATAAATAAATAGCTTATCCTACTAAATAACATGTAACTGTAAATTTTCTCCAGATTTAAGACCGAGTTTATATACTCTTGACTATATTTCAATAATTTTGTCTTAAGGTTTTGGATAACAGGTGTAAAACAATTTAGAATTATAAAGCAATGATTATTTCTGCACATCAACTTTCCATTCAATATTAGCATTTTCTAAGGTACATTTTTAGAATATTCTTCCATAGTAATAATAGTTCCAATGCAACACATTGTACTAAAATGAAAATACTACCTATAAATAGATAATAAATCCAATTTTGTTTAAAAATGTGTGGAATATGTTTACTAATACTTTTTATAATTAGCTGAAATTAATAAAGGGTGGTTACTCCAAAATATTCAAAATTTCTTGAAAGACAGTATAAGAATGCAGGAGATAATAACTAGAGAGAATATACCTACTATAAGATAAAATACAATTGATATTTATTACATACAAATTTTCTCATATAGGAATTTGTAATATATAAATATATAATATGTACATATGAATGCATAACTTACACAACTACAAATAGCTATTTGCTATGTGTAAATATAATAAGAAAATTAATGGTTATACTGAGTTTTGGAGAATTTCAATTGTTTTGATTATATCTACTAACTCAAACCCTGTCCAACAGTTCCTTTTTTTCACACACACTTATTAAAATTAATACCTTCTCTCTCTCTCTCTCTCTCTCTCTCTCTTTCTCTCTGTGTGTGTGTGTGTGTGTGTGTGTGTGTGTGTGTGTGTGTGTGTATGTGTGTGTTTTACCTGTATGCACATGGATTTAGGACTAGCCACCCTGGTTTTGGGATGATAATCTCACAATCAAAGTGACTTTATCTCTTTCAGTAGCCATTAACAGCACCTATCTCTAAAGCTAGGAGTGGGGCTATGCTGACATCTCCATGAGATAATTTACCGGGTGTAATTCTGTGCAGGATGCCATAGCTGTGGAAAGTTCATGAGTGCCATCACCCCTGTGATGTATGGAAGAACAAAAGATCTTATCACACAGTAGTGTTCATCATCCGCTCTCTCTCTCTTTTTATTAGACATTTTCTTTATTTACATTTCAAATGTTCTACCTTTTCGAGTTTCCCCTCCAAAAACCCCCTCATCCCTCCCCCTGCTCCCCAACCCACTCATGCCCATTCCTTGTCTTGGCATTCCCCTATATTGGGGCATAGAATATTCACAGGACCTAGGGCCTCTCTTCCCAATGATGACCGACTAGGCCATCCTCTGTTACATATACAGCTAGAACCACAAGTTCCACCATGTATTTTCTTTGATTGATGGTTTAGTTCCAAGGAGCTCTGGAGGTACTGGTTAGTTCATATTGTTCTTCCTATGGGGCTTCAGTCCCCTTCAGCTCCCTGGGTACTTTCTCTAGCTCCTCAATTGGGGACCTTGTGCTCTGTCCAATGGGTGATTGTGAGCATCCACTTCTGTATTTTCCAGGCACTGGCAGAGCCCCTCAGGAGACAGCAATATCAGGCTCCTGCCAGCAGGATCTTGTTGGCATCTGCCGTAGTGTCTGGGTTCAGTGGTTGTTTATGGGATGGATCCCCAAGTGGGGCAATTTCCAGATGGTCATTCCTTCAGTCTCAGCTCCAAACTTTGTCTCTGTAATTCCTTCCATGGGTATTTTGTTCCTCCTTCTAAGAAGGATTCTGAGCTTCTGGGCTAATATCCACTTATCAGTGAGTGTATGTCATGTGTGTTCTTTTCTGATTGGGTTATCTCACTCAGGATGATATCCTCCAGATCCATCTATTTGTTTAAGAATTTCATAAATTCATTGTTTTTTTGTTTGTTTGTTTGTTTGTTTTTTAATTTTTTGTTTTTCAAGACAGGGTTTCTCTTTATTCCCCTGGTTGTCCTGGAACTCACTCTGTAGAGCAGGCTGGCTTCAAACTCAGAAATCTGCCTGACTCTGCCTCCCAAGTGCTAGGATTAAAGGCTTGCAGCACCACTGCCCGGCTTAAATTCATTGTTTTTAATAACTACATAGTACTGCATTGTGTAAATATATCACATTTTCTGTATCCATTCCTCTGTTGAGGGACATCTGGGTTCTTTCCATCTTCTGGCTATTTTAAACAAGGCTGCTATGAACATAGTAGAGCATGTGTCCTTATTGCATGTTGGAGTATCTCCTGGGTATATACTCAGAAGTGGTATAGCTGGATCTTCCAGTAGAACTATGTCCAATTTTCTGAGGAACCACCAAACTGGTTTCCAGAGTGGTTTTACCAGCTTGCAGTCCCACCAGAAATGGAGGAGTGTTCCTCTTCCCCACATCCTTGCCAGCATCTGCTGTCGCCTGAGTTTTTTATCTTAACCATTCTGACTGGTGTGATGTTGAATCATAATCACTCTACCACCTCTTCTGTTATGGTCCCTATGCCATTAGTGTCGGAATTGCCAAGTATGCTAATTATTACATAAGCATACCTTTATCTAGTGCAGTTTCTTTTTTATGAGGCTTACTGTAAAAATATAAAAGCTCTCTTTTGTGTTTCTGAGTTCTTCATAAGTGAAGCAGCAGATTGGAGCTCTGATGTCTCTGATGACCTTGACGCATTCTAATTTGCTATCTTTAAGTTTTCAATCTCTTTTATTAAAGTGGAAGTAAGAAATATACAAAGGAATGGATGAAAATTGAGCTCAAAATCACAATTGTTTAATCTGCTTAAAAATACTTAAAATTCTTTTGATGTCTACTTTAGAGTGGATCCTTATCATTCATATAATTCAAATAAAAAGGAGAGTATGAAAATAAGGGAAGTAAAGAAACAGCTAACATGGCTTTCATAGTTGAAGATATAATTTTTCTCTTGAGAGGTCTGTAACTCTCAAGACATCATTTCTGAGCATTGTCTATGACTTTAGCTACAACTAGATAGCCACAAAGATGGAGGAGAATAATGGCACAAAGAGGCATGAACTTTATCATAAATTGAGTCAGAAAAAAAGACAAGTAATAGAAATGGAAAAAATTATTATCACTGGATTTTTTAATAGTTTGGTTGCAGACAAAACATCAACGGGGTATGTTGAGCATAAAAGTAATCTATTATATTTAGGATGATAAAAGGATGGGAGGTTTGTTGCAAGCTTTTGTTTACAGCTAATAGTAAAAACTAAAACATCAGTAAACCATGTTTCAGGTTTAGTTTTCAGAACTAAATCTTCACATCAAAATTGGGAGATGATTTTCAAATATAGCTTCATCTCCTATATAGGAATATATGCTACCACAGAAAGACCCTTGCTTGATATACATGACAAAAGACCTCTTTCAAGCCCAGTGCTCTTGCCCCCAGGCTGCTGAGACCTGGGCTGACCATTCTATGATTGTCACATTAAAACCTTAAAGCCAATGAATAGCACAGTATAGTAGAATGCACCTTCATCTAAGGGAGTGCCCAAAGGCAGGTTATAATTACCTGTAATTTCGGGTCAAGGGGATCTGAAATTCTCCTCATGCCTTCAGGGCAAACAGGCACATACATGCTACACACATATACACACAGTCAAAACACTCATACATATCAAATAATATAAAAATGTATTTATCCCCATATGTATTTCATAAATTTCAGAAATTATCATGCCATGAAAGACATAAAATTTCAGTTTAGCAGAAAAAATATGAGTCTTTCAGCATTCATAGAGTGCTAGCTGAATGCCAAAGAATCTAGAGAAAACTAAGTAACACTGAAACCCAGTGACATCCATGATCCAAAACTGATTTTGTGTGTTCAAGAGGTAAGAGCTTGCATGCTGGAGTTGGGATTTGGGGAGATGATGCTTACTGACATGAACAGCTTCCAGCAAGAAGAAATTTATAGATTTTACAACACCTGCCAGCGTTCAGGATAGAAAACCCTCTTTATGTTTCCATTTTAAATGTTAACTTGGATTAAGTGATCTTCATCTTCTAAAAACTGTTAGAAACTTATGCCCTGCAGCTTTCATTTTTTAACATTTTTTCCCAATGTTCAAAATAAAGAAAACCTGACGTATACTGGAAGCTCATTGTCTATTTGTTAGATGGGTAGAAGCTGTGTAACCTAGAGCTCATCCTTTTGTTCAGCCCAGTACTGACCCAGCCATGCCACTTCTAGGAGAGTCCTCCCATCTGCCTGCTTTCAATGCCACCTCCATTATCCTCTCATATCTGCTATGAAAGCTAGCATCCAGATTTCCATGAGACTCTGAGATTCCATTGTTTACAGTCTCCAGTGGAAACATTCGATTGAGCAAAGAGCAAGTAGAGGAAGTAGAAGAAAGAACTTGGAGCAACAACTTTCACGCAAACCTGTAGGCTCAGGAAGTTACCTGCAGGAATAGAAAGGAGACTGCAATATCAAAACAAAGCCAGCAAATTAGGCAAATCTCAGAATTGGGATACAAACTTATTATAGGTTGAGAATCGTCTCACAGAATCTTTGAGGCTCAAATACATTAAAGATGTTTGCTAAGTTTCTAAGAGAGATCTATGCCCAATGAAGCAGCAATTTAGACTAAAAATATGTAAGAATCTTTAAGACACAAAACATTCTTTAATTGTATTCCTTTTGTTGCAGAAACCATAAGGGGGAACCTTAACATGTCCCTAGAAACGTATGTTTTCTGCAACCATTTTAGATGCCTAGACTAAGGTTTTAGAACAAAGGGTACTTTGCAAAGCATCACCAAGGACCAAAAGAACAGAGATGTGTTTGCTCTGGACAATAGATACATTAGAACCATGGCAAACAAACAAGCAAACAAACAAAGCAAAAAAACAAAAGTTCAGAAAAACAACCAAAGCTCGTTACAGACAGTAAGGATATTAGCTTTGCTGGAGGGAAGTAGGGTCATTCTCTTTCCCAGTTCTTGATGATGGTTACTAATATTATCATGCCCTTGCTCTCCTCACATGTGGGTTAAACTGTCCCTTTCCTTCATGGATTTAAAAATGCAAATAATAAAACCTATATTTTAAGTAGAGGCTGTTTTCTACCTTATGATAAATAGTTTTGATGCAATAGATAGAAGGAATTGCCCTTTTGGATGAAAGATGAAAGGCAGGTGTTTATTTCCATAGGGAAAATGAGGCAATCATTTAGTGGCTAGAATAGTCCTGGCAACTGGCTTGCTATTACTACAATAGATACACTCTCAGTTCTCATTCCAAATAGAAACCTGCAAACTTTCTCTGCTCTGATCTCTCTAGATCTCAACCTGATTATGTTTGATCTCAATGGTTGGGGGAGTAAATACAGTTAACTTTCAATGGGAATGCATCCAAGCAATTTTATATTTCCAGAATCACAGTTTGTGAGATAGTGTCCATGGTAGAGAATTAATCGTGTGTATTCCAGACACCATTTTGCGACTGACGTGAAGAACTTGAACACAAGGCATGGGAAGCTCACCATCATACCGATCTAACAAGTCAGAATTTAGTTTGAGGTTTCCATTCTGGAACTCAGTTTCTCCTTTAAATTTTGTTTTCTATAAAGTTATGGCCAAGACAAATGCTTATGAGACTGTCAGTCATACACCATGCACTTCAGAAAGTCATGATGTTGTGGCTCTTATCCATGAAATTATCCATTTAATTCATGAAACCAAAATTTGGCTAGCAGCAGGTATTCTGTTGCTGCCTTGACATCCAGTTAAAAGCCACAGCATGAGAACAAATCTGACTTCTGAAACTTCTGTCACCCTAATGAGAATCAGCCTCATCAAGGTCAAATATTCCAGAAGAGATTGCTGTTTAGAAGCAGATTGTGTGGCTTTTTAAGAGACATATAAGCAAGTGCTAATCATCATGTAATCACCTTGAATTTGTATTGTAAACACTTATAACTACCAATTTTAAAGAGTTCTGCTGTAAAGCTTTTAGATGATTTTCACATAATCTTCTCATTGCTCTGCATGTTAATGATAGTTGAAAACCACTCTCAAGTCTGTGGACTGAGACTGCATGCTGATTCTGTTACTATTTTGGGGTATGTTTGAAATGGGCATATTTTTACAGCTAATCAAAAGAGGAGGGTTTCAATGACCCTGGTTCTAATTTTTTTTTTATCACGATTTCTTTTTTTAGGCTAGTAAGAGTCAGAAATAAAAATCATGATCTACCAGAGATATGCTTCAGTTGCTTCAAAGGTCAAATCTCACACATTTTGAGATCCATCCTAGAGTTTTAAAATCCAAGAATAAATAGGTCAGTGTTGGAGGGAGTGAATGCTGGGATGGGTGATAAATGATCCTAGCAGTATAATGGTGGTATTTAGTCATCTTTGTAACTCTTCCAGTAATTTACTGCAGTTAATGAGTTATGTCACCTGGGAATTTGTGTAACTCGATAGAGTAGACCTCATTCTCCATCTCCTTTCTGTGTCTCAACTCTTTTACTAAGGTTGATATTTTACTTCCCTTTGGTCCATGAGTTGATCTAGGTATGCCTTTTGATCCTATTGACAATAAGATCAGTACCTAATTGGGTCTCAATTCTATACATGTTGAATCTATCTTCACAATTCTGAAATGAGACTCTGGCCCTTCATTATTCTGTAAAAGTCAGGCTTCTCAGGACTTTCCACAAGGTAAACTTTCATACGTTTTAATGGTAGTCTATTGCTCTGAATAAAATTGCCCCCATAGGTCCGTAGGGAGTGGCATTATTAGGAGATGCAGCATTGCTGAAGAAGGTATAACCTTTTCAGAGGAAGTATGTTTCAATCACTTCCTGCAAATCCAGATGTCATACTCTCATGTCCTTCTCTAGTACCAGGTCTGTCTGCATGCTACCATGCTTCCTGCCAGGCTGATAATGGAGTACACATCTGAAGCCCAATTAAATGTTTGTCTTTACAAGTGTTGTAGTGGTTATGTTGTCTCTTTAGAGTAATAAAACCCTAACTGAGACAGATAAAGAATACAGGTTTTGGAATCTTAGAATAAACCCATGTGAGCTGTAAAGTGTGGGGCCGTCCAAAGACTGTCTAAGAGCATTGCTTTCTCAACAACTGTCAGTAGAATAGCACCAATTATACCCTCAGGGATCATTCCATTTAAGTAAAGCAAGGAGCCATTATATAACATTTATGCATTCAAAATAATAAGCGTGATTTCACATTCTCTAGACATTTAAAGAAATCTACAGGCCACCAAAGGTGACAGATAAAAAGTAGGATTCAGGAAGCTGTAGAAATGGTTCACTGGTTAAAAGTGCTCTTCCAGAGAACCTAGGTTCAATTTCCCAGGACCCACATGTTGGCTCACAAACATCTATAACTTCAGTTCCAGGGGAATGACACATATAAAATATGAGTAAAATAAATAATAAAAGAGTAGGAGTCAGCAGAACTTCAATGATTGAATAAATGACAAAAGTATATAGTCATACTGAGATCTGTCTTCTGTGCCATTTCTGCCTTCTAAAACACTTTCTTATGGTTTACTGCAAGAGCTTAAAATGAATAAACCCTGTAATGAACTAAGATCGTTCTTCACAAGTCTGATCACTTTCTTTGTAAATACTGTAATCTAAAGGTTATGATATATATATATATATATATATATATATATATATATATATGAATTATCTTCTCATTAAGTGTCCTTTGGTTGTGATGTTTAATCACAGAAGTATAAAATTAACTATAATAGAAATTGGAAAAAAATTTTAGATAAAGAGGAGATTTGATGTTTTCAGGTCAGTCACAATGATTCATTAAAGGGGAAAAAGCCATGATGAGTGTCCTTTAGCTGCACCAAATTTTACCTTTGACACATAATATAAATACTATATATGTTATAAGCTACTATGATTATTAGAGGTATTGAATATGAAGAATATATGCAATACAATTCAGAATAATAATTTTGATGTCAGAGGCAACTATGATGTGTTTCATTTAAATATTATCCTGTGGATGAGTAAAAGCATCCAGGTCACTGGTATAATATAGATAAATGATTTTTACTTTGGTGATAATGGAAAAATCCATATAATATTAGAAAAAGAATCTGAATTCAAATGTAATTATGTGAAAAAATGGAGGAAATCTATGTAAAAATCAATGTTGTGTTAATTAAGGTTAATATATTGGTAATATTATTACTATGAATATAAAAGATATTATCCTTGCAGAATTAGATAAAGATACAATGGATTTTTGTGTTAATTCATACACGTGCATAAGTATATAAAATCATATTGAAATAGAATGATTTACAAAAAGAATGTTAGAAAGTCTAATATTCCAATATCCCATACCTAACACTATAATAAATATTACCTATTCTTTTCCTTACTCAAAGGCAAACATCTTTGTATTATACATCTATGGTAACTTCTGATCAATCTCTAATCAGAAATCTGCAGAAAATTACCGTGAATAATGGCAGGCCAGCCATCACCAAGTTTGTGATGGTGCCATTAAGGTAATTACAGAGGACAAAAGAAAGCTTCTAAATTTTGTCAACACTTCATGAAAAAGAGAAAAATAAGCAACCAAACAAAACTAAAGAGGTGATTTGCCTTCTGACAGAGAGGTGGTCCCTTGTGATTCTGAAGCAATCACGATGTGAAGCCTTATGCCTGTTTTTCGAGGAGATGGTGAAAGCTGTAATTTAGTGAGAAAAGTTGCATCAGAAGTCCTGTCGCCTGTGTTTTGTCCCTAAGAGACTGCTTGAATTTCCTGTGTTTGTTGTTATTTTGCAGGTTTTTCCATATCCACGAACCATAAATTCCTTTGCTTTAAAGCAAAGAAGGCATCTGAGCTGGCCTCTCAGCTTCTGTGTTAAGTCAATGCTTTACGAGTTAAAAAGCCATAGTGTATAACAGTCTCCAAATTCCAGGCTGTCCACTAGCTATCCCAAAGAATGTACATTTTGATATGTTTCTCCTTAAAGTTTTAAATTACTCAGCTTACACTCCTGGATTTTAATATCTCTCATGAATATAATTATGTAACTTTTCTAAATGTTTCACTGTGTGTGTAGTCCTTTATGGATATTTTTTTCTTAGACACAGTAATTATTGAAGTTCTTTCATGACATTTTCTTCCAATTTAGGAAAATTCTTTGCTTTTTGGAGCCTAGGATCCCACAACTTCCTCAATATCACCTCTATTTTGGCTTCCTGTGGATAATTGTTATAGGAAAGTCCCAATGATATAGGAAATGATAATGCATGTTAAAATAATTTTTTCATCTTTATATTAGCAGGACAGAGGAGTATTTAAAGAAATCTACATTCTTCAACATAAATTTAATTTATTTAACTGATAGAGAGATATTAAAACTTTTGTGCATTCAGAAGATCCTGTCTAATGTTTAGGAACTACATGCAATGTGCAACGTTTAAACAGGATTCAACAAAGCTATCTCTTCAAACACTTAGAATTTCTATACAGTAACATTTTTCCGAAATCATTTACTGTAGCTTTTTGAGCTATACAGATCAAAATTATTATGGATTGCAGTTCTTTTTTTATAGATAAATTCTGCAGAAATGTTTAGTCTTTTGGGTTCTTGTTTTTCATTTGCTTTGATTTTTAGGTTGATTGTTCTTTTTGCCTTTAGTATAATTTTGGTTATGATATTTTATAACATTTATTGTGAGATGGAGTGAACAAAAGCATATCTTATTCAGCCTTAAATTTCTAAATCATTGTTTTATTTCTATTTTAGTCTTTGTTCCCTTTTCTTCTCTCTTCTGCCCTTCCATCTATTCAGATTGTTGCTTGAGTATCCTGGGCTGTTTGCAGACTGGAGATGTTCCCCATTGATCATGGATGCTGTAGGTACTTTCTCACTATTGCAATATATTTCCCTGAAAAAAGCAACTTTTGAAGCTATTTCTTTAACTTATACTGTCAGAAGGATACAGTATATCTCAGTAGAGAGGCATTGCAAAATGGAGGGAAGGCTTCCTTGTAGGAAAAAGAGTCTTGCTAGTCACATTATACACACACTCAGGAGGCAAATAGTGACTAAATACTTGCTAATGCTCTACTTTCCACAGTAAAAAAAGTTCCCAGCTACAATTTGAACAGGTCATCTAATATTGGTGAAAACAACCAAGACAATCCCCTCACATATGCCATCTTCCAGGTGATTTTTTATTTTGTCAAATTGACAATGAATACTATCAGCATGCCCTGTACATTTCACATGCAAACACATCACTTTTGAGCCATAAATACCCATTCTTATCTCCCTAGGCAAATGATTGTGTTATTATGTAAAACGTATTTGTTTAATTCAACTCATACAACTTTAAAAGTTCATATGTGCTTTAACAATCTCAGTATGGTGAATGTACAGTCTCTAAGCTGTAAGCCTGTATAAAGTACAAGTTATATACATCCAGCACTTAACGACACAGAGCATGGGGCTGTAGAATTTGGTTTTTGTCACACTGGGTTTAGTCTGATATTCCCTTACTATTCTCTTTGTTCTTCTATTTTGGAATGTTGCATTCTGTGACATTTTATGTTGTATTCTGTTTGTTACTTGGTTTCACCGGGTATCAAAAATTAAGAGATTGCTATGGCTTACAGGAGAGACTTTGGATGTTAAGCAAGATTGTGACTGTGAGGGACTATGATGGTCTTTGAATTGGACTTTAAGCATGCATTTTACATCATGATCTAGCCATGAACCTTCAGAATCCAATAGCACAATATTGCAGTTAGATGATGAAACACATTCCCATATGCTAGCCTTGTTCAACATTGGTTTTCAGGTATTAAGGCTGTTTGGGAATTTATAGAACACCCATAAGAAGTGTCACATTGTTGAAGTCAGTGTGTCACAGGAGGCAGGCAATGAAGCTTTACATGGACTAGCCTCATTTTCTGCACAGGCTATTTTCTTAGTGTGGGTACAGGGTAACTAGTCAATTCCTGCTTTCTGCCATTTTATTTTTTTTCATCTGCTTCTATAAGAAACTTTAGCCCAGAACTATAAGTCAGATAAACTCTCTCCACTGAGTTGCTTGGTAGGTTGTTTTATCATCACATAAGTCAAAGAAACTGGCACTGAAGGACTAGAGAAACTAAGGTGAAAACTGTAAATGAAAACAATGTCGTGTCAACTGATACACTTCGTCCTTCACTAATTCCATTTTCATTAGGGAGGGAAAATTTAAAAAGCCAACATCAGAATGAAGTTTTAGGAATTCGATTAAAAAAAACTCAGACATAAGCAGAAAATTCTTCACATCCTTAACTTGTTTCAGTAAATGTATTTAAAATACAATTCATATTCCATAAAGAGTATCATTTGATCATATACTTGTATAAAATCTGGCAAGCTTAGGGTCATAAAACTACTATCATAATGTTGAAGATAAAAGTTGTTTTGCATTTCCCTAAAGTTCCTACAACAAATGCCCTTTGCATTCAAATACTATAGCTACTCACTGATTTAGCCCTACCTCTAACTTTAGTAGTCTGTGTGTCTGTGTGTTTGGGTGTTTCTGCATGTGTCTCCCTGTGTATGTGCCTGTGTGTCTGTGTGTTTATGTATATCTGTGTGTGTGTGTATATATATTATATTTGTTGTCCTTTTTCATTTGTGTTATGTTTTTATTGAAGAATTGGAAATCTAGGAAGGTAGCATGGTAACTCTTCTTTATCACAAATACTGTATTATTTCAAGTGTTCAGAAATGACCAGGATGCTATACATGCCTTTTTCAAAGTTAGACTGGGAGATTTTTACACTGGGTTTAACTGGTAGGTCCTTTTATCTGAAGGAGCACAGAAAAGGGCATCATTATGAACAAGGAACCATATGAATAAAAATGTTAAATATGGAAAAAACAGTATGCTTGAACCATAAAGGCTGAGCAAAACTCATACAGGCGTTGTGGGATAAGACATCAAGCATGAGCAAGAGGGCCATGGAAGAATAATGAAGTCAACCGATCAGTCAATCAATAAACAAGTGCCACGACTAAGCAGGTAGCCAAGTTAATGGAAAACTTGCCGAGCATGCATGAAACCCTGGTTCCATCTCCAACATGAAATAAACCAGGAAAAAATGTGTGCACCTATAATTGCAGCGCTTGGGAGGAGAAGCTGGAAGGATCTGGAGTTCCATTTGCCTGTGCAGCATAGCAAACACAAAGATATCCTGTGATATCTGAGAGCCAAGGGAAAAGAAAATAAAACAGATGAATGAACAAACAACAAAACAACAAAATATGTGTCAGATTTACAGAAGGTCACTGTCCATTTGTCACAAGGCTTTAAATTAATGAGGAATCTATACATTATTTAAGCAGTAGCATGGCAATAATCAGAACCTTCCATCATATTTTTGTTGTCACTTAATTGACACTTTTCTTCCCGTGTAGAAATTGAGGAATAATAAGAGCTTTGATTAAGTCAATACATTCTACAGTAATTTTGATTGTGACATGAGAATCTGCTTTCATGCAAAATCATTTGTATGAAAAGTAGAGTCAAGAAGGACCAAAGGTAAATAAGAGAAACAACATTTCCCAAAATAACCTTGAAGCATTATGTTGGAGCCTTCACTATGTAATGTGATGTGTTATATAAAAGAGATACAAAAATGTCTTTATGAATTCTGTTAATTGTATGTAAACCTAAAAATGATTTAAAATGATAGGGTAATCAACTAATTTTTTTCTCCTGTATCGCCAACATTCTCCCAATTTCTAAATGAATGACAAATCTGATGTCTGCATACATTTAAGAGTGTTAACATATAAGAAAAACCATTAGTTTCATGTTTGGACACAAGTACGTTTTGCCTGCAGACAAACTCTATGACCCCACATTTGACCCTGCTTTTTCTATTCCCCTTCACAGCAAACTCAACCCAGGGAACTCTCTTTATAGTTATCACAACATCTCACATCCAATTCCTTTTCAAAACAATTCCATCTGCTTAAAAATCTAGCACAAAATATTCAATAATATAATAAATCCAGTGATTTGAAGTCCAAGCCATTCATTTATTCCTGGGTTCTGGCTAACTTCCTCCTGGGATTGTGCTCCCTCAGGGATGCTAAAGCCCATACTGCCTGTATGACAATGACCTATTGACATTGCCTTGTCACTATCCTTGATATTACTATTCTAACCTCACCCAGAAATGATAGCAAGAGTTTGGATTCTGTGCTGGATCCTGTCATATCTCCCATTTATTACATTGTTACTTCAGTTGTTTTTTGTCAAGTGTCAGACTTTGGGTAACATCTCAATGAAGTCATAAATGTAACTCTCTCTGATTACGTTGCTATGATTAGATGATATTATTTCTTCCCTTTCACATTTAAGTGCCTCACCTTTCAATAAAATACTCTCTCTGTGAAAGCAGGCCCATCTTAGTGTTCATTGTTTACATCCCTGGATATAACAGTTCTCAATACGTTTTTCATATTAAGTATTCAAATGGTTGACACCTACTTGCTGTGTATTTAGACTATGTTGAATATAGAGCCATTATTTTTGAAGAATATAGAAAGAATTAGACAATGTGTGATAGTCACAGGAAAACATGTGCCATATGGATCTCCCCTTGTAGAAAGTAAGTATTCTTAACTGTTTTCCCAATGTAGACAATCTTATAATAACAGTATGTACTATCAGATGAGAAAATTGGATTTCTGTTTGTCTGACCATATGAAAACATATTTTCATATTTTAAAATAAAATAGCAACCCATGAACGTTTACTGTTCTAGAGACAATGGGACATGGGAGAGCAGAGCTTAAAGTTGAGACAGACCAAATCTCATGCGATATCCAACTTTATTCAGAACATCAGACAATTTGTATTCTGAGTATTAAGAAGAGACTCCTGAGTAAAGTGCATAATAACAAGGACAAGCCACACTTGACAAAAACCATGTTTTCCATAGAAGCATATAAACATAGAACAGTAGCCAGTCATAACGAATAATCTGAAGTAAACTCACTACTGTCTCCTACACTTGAGAGAAGCACAAAAACCCATTCCAAGAACAATTCCATGTTTTTAAAAAACCAAGGTCACAAAACTTGTCTTATTTTTTTGGAGTTTTCTTATAAGCACTCAGAATTCTGCTCAACCACCTTAGGCTGTGTACTAACATGTGGGCTACAGTACCATCCATTCAGAACTATTTGTTGAACCGACAGATACTGGGAAAATGACTGAATGAGGAGGTGAAGAGGAAATGTGTACTTCTTGAACATATAATCTTCATGATTGTATAGATTTTGGAGGTTTTTAAAAGGGGTAAACATGTTAATGTGGCTTTTTAGCTGGTTTTCACTCTTGTATTAATGAAAATACAGTTGAAAAGATCTAATAACATATCTCACTGATAATGAGAGAAAGTCCTATTTAATTAATCATTTATTTAATTTTGTCTTTGTCTTTAATATGGACTTATAGCTAAGAAATTAAACAACCTAACAAAATGCACATGAGCACACACACATGTACACACCACACACAGAGACACATACTCATAAACATGTGCAAATGAGATTATTTCAGAAAAGAGAAAAAATTATGGTTAAGAGTTAGTGACTCTATATCTGATGGATTCCATTTCCATTCCAATACTTGATGATTGGTTTCCTCCGGGTCTCCTGAAGCCTTGTGTCTTATAGACTTTGACACATGAATATATACACACATCTACATTCTGATTGGTTCCCACTTAGATAATTTGTTCAATTGTGGGTAGGTTTTACTGCATCCTTAGTAACTAGGACTAGAAATAATTTTAGCTTATCAATCAGTAAAAACTGTTCTTTCTTACTTGACACAAAATAAACATATTATTAAGGCTGTTAAATGTATCATCTGTAGCCATTTATCTTCTTTCATACAAAGTTTGTTGAAGAATTGGAAATCTCAGATGCTTTTTGAGTAAAGAGTTCAAATTTTGAATAGAATATGTTAGATGTGTTCTTATAAGTTTGAAAACTTGCAGCTCTATTGAACATTTTTCCTGTTCAAGGCACAAGAATAGCCATTGCAGAAGAAATAGTGATTAATGGCTGAGATCCTTTTCTCCAGCAGCTAGCAGTGAACAGAGAACAATGCTAACTAAAGAGGCTTCTACTGTAAAATGCACTATGATTGCCACTATGGTAAAAGTACACAGGCGCTCTCTAAAAGGAAATATTGATGCTCTTGGGAGGAATCTGAAAGCATATTGGGTAGAAATGTATGTTGAATCAACCCTATTTACATAATTCTAAGTAGGTTTTGATAACAGGAACATATGAAATAAAAAAATCTTTTGGTGTTTCAGAAAATGGTAACTTAGAATTTCTAAACACCTGGGAATATAAACTGAGAAGAGGTAAATCCCTTGGGAGTTAGCATTGAATACCAAGTGTCATTGTTATGAAGGGCAAAGGTCCTGTTTTCCAAACAGTGTCAATACCCTGTGATCCAAACCAGGAAAGAAGTAAGCTAACCTACAGTGATATGGATTCTTACATATTTTACAGCCCTGCATATCCATCATTCCATAGAAGCTGATAACTTCCTGAGGATCATGTTGGGAAAATTATTGTCTGATAATACAGTAATTTAATAATATTATGGATGGTATGCTTAAGTTTCCCTTATTAGATAATTCATAATAATGTTTCCTAAATTAATAGAGTAGGCCACTCTTTATCAGAGTTCTTCACACTGGGATGAACATCTTGTCCAGTTTTACTGAATTGCCAAAGCTATTGAATAAATTGGGATAATTTTAATAAAATTTCTTTATATACAAGGTCACAATCTCCATCAACTTTTGGTATAACCGAATCATTAGTAATTTGATTTATTTATTTTTTATTTTATTTTTTATTTTTTGGTTTTTTTTGTTTGTTTGTTTTTTTGAGACAGGGTTTTTCTGTGTAGCACTGGCTGTTCTGGAACTCACTCTGGAGACCAGGCTGGCCTCGAACTCAGAAAATCACCTGCCTCTGCCTCCCAAGTGCTGGGATTAAAGGCATGCTCCACCACGCCATTTATGTATTTTAAAGTTACATTAATATAAGATTACAAACAACTGTTAAGTTCTTATTTTATATATATAATATTTCTAACTTTCTTTGTTCACATACTGAGTTTTCGTTTTACCTATACTATTGCATATGCATTCTTTCTATTGATTAATTTTACTACTATGTTATTACTCTAATACCTCTGTATTAGTACAACTGCATTTTTCCTTATTAGTGGTTATCTATATTGTTTCCGTCTTTGATATTATTAACAAAGCTAATATGAATTATACTTATTTATTAATATTTTATTAATTCTTGAGAATTACATATCACATGTTTTGCTTATATTGAACGTTAATTTCTCTTCTGACCTGTATCCAGATCCATCTCACCTTCCTAATCATAGACTCTAATGCCCTCCTCTCCTTCTTTTATCGAAAATAGATGTTTTCATACAATATATTCTAATTAGTTCCCCATTCCCGACTCCCCCCAGATACTCCTTACATGTTGCCTACTCAAATGCACATATTTTCTTGCTTTTTCCTGAGAAACATTAAAAAAAATGAAGAAAAATAAAAAACAGAATAGGAAAATATAAAACCAAAATAAAACAGATAAAAGAAAAACCACAAGAAACATATATAGATGCAAAGAGATGTTCACACAGACTTAAATCCTTTAAAAACACAACCTAGGAGCCATCACAATATATATATGTGTAATGTATAAGTACCATGATAAAGCATGAGACAAAACAAACAAACAGTCAAACAAAGCAACAGCAACAACAAAACCATGGAAGTCATTTTGTGTTGACTATCTATCTCTAGGGATGGTGCCTACCTAAAGTGGGCTTTCTATACCCAGTGCATTCCCATATTCCAGTTTATCTATCCAGATAATGTCATCACTGGACAAATCTCAGAGTGTACATTCCAAATGGATGGTAGATGCACATGCATGTGCAGTGTGATACCATATTGAATTCCATCAGTGCTGTGTCATGAGGGTGAGTATTGGGCATTAATGCATATTTAATCATGAAAAGGTTGTGATAAAGAATTGAATAAGAGAAAACCCTTGAATACTTTTAGAAGACATTAATTATGAACAGAGATACAGGTCTTAGCATTGTTCTGGGGAGTCAGTATACAAAAAAGTGTTGGTTATAAAGGCCTGGGATAAGCCTCTGGAATGTTATGGACACATCCATTTATAATACACTACATTTATGAAAAATTATTCCCTTCCTTCAATAATAATCCCAAGTACTGTGCTATAATTTTGTAGTTTACAAAAATTCCAATCACTGTTGGATTTTTGGTTTGTTAATAATCATAGCTTACAGGTAAACACGTTTTATCATTGTACACAATATTTTATTACAGTTTTTTTTTTCTGTAAGGTTTATATGTTGAAGTGATTTATCTTTTCATTGTTAAACTTATTTATAGAATAAGGTGCAAATCCATTGAGCTGTCTAGACCTGATTGGTGTTAGGCTCACCATTGCCACTTGTCTCCTCCTGGCTGCCATTTCCCACTAATGTGGCTTTCCAGGGTGAGAACATTATGAGGAAAACATTGTCTCCATCACAAAAGTGTCTTCCTCTATAATGTTTCCTAGAGGAGATTTGAGAGATGTTTTACACCTTTTGAAGATGTGGCAATATATGTAAAATAAATTATAGTAAATATATAAACAGAAAGAGTCCTTTTTTGACACTATCACAACAAATAAGCTACACATAATTAATCCTATGGTATGCATGCCTCTGATTGGCAGCACAGTGGATCCCTTCATCCAGCATTGTCAAAACACATAACACTACAATGTTCTACTGTCACCCAACTGGGTGATATAAACTGGCTTCATTGGAATTTTGGGGAATTTTCATCAGCTATGAAGTGCATCCATCTCCAAAATGCCATTACACTTTGCAATCATTGTTAAGTCCTTGGTCACGCTCAACTATCTGACATACATTCTATTGTTATTTTATATCAATGCTTATTCAGCTGTAGGTGGTGATCTCATTGGGACCTGCATATCTGAATGGTGATAGTGAGCAGCTTAGCAGCTTAAAATTTTTCTGAATGTGTAATGACCACAAAGTAACTCGTAGTCACTCCTGTGAAGAATCTGATGTATTTCTCATAGTGCTTATCCCTCCTGCATCAAGGCTTCTCTATACTTTCTGATCCATATAGAGAACATAGTACATTACAGGACTGCATGCCTTCAAGCAACACAAAACCACCAAATGTGTGCTAAAACACCAAGGCTTACATTTGAGATTATCATATGAAGTGAACTATAGCATCTTTTTATTGTACATGGGAAGTTTTCAACTCTTAAGAGAAGACAATGTTTTAATTATGGGAATGAAAATTTAAAGATTCTAATATTAATATAAGCTTACAGATAATTGTTTTTATTGTGTTGCATTATTAATTGCAGTTTGAGTAGCATAGTGAAGTTTTACACACAGAGAGACAATGCACACACACACAAACACACACACAGATTTGAATCTTCAATTGGGATATTTTTCCACAATTTTTGAAATGGATCGATACATACTTATGCCATTAAAAAATGAAACAAGCTGTTTTCCTATTTTTAAAATAATTATTTACTGCATATTTATTGTATATTTCCATGTCCCTATGCACACATGTAAGCTGTGGTATGTATGTGAAAGTCAGAGGAAAACTTGCTAGAGTTGGCTCACTCCTTTCACCTGTGGGTCATTGCAAATAAACTCAGATCCTGAGTCTTAGCAGCAAGAACCTCACAGGCTGAGCCATTTCCCCAGCCAACTTCTGCCATTTCCCACTGTGTATATTTACAAAGCACATTCTCATCACTGACCATTATAACATCAAAATATTGATTATGCTGAAAGTATTTGAAAATACTCTGCATCCTACAATATTAAATATTCTGACATGACTCGATTCTGTAGGTGAAAATAAATAAGACTATCCATTTCATTAATATTCAATTTTTCTTTTTTTAAATAATAAGATTATATGTGTATCACAGAATTATTTTATAATGGATTTCAGTTTAGTTTTCAGTAAACAATAGATTTATATACCTGTTTTATACACCTTTACTCCTGGGATCCTGTAAAAAATATCTTGATAATAAGACTCTGATAAAAAGATAATAAGATAATAGTGGACTATTTTGAGAAGAGTTGTTCTACAAGATGACTCTTTGGGCCCCTCTATAAATAACTGGCAGTTTGTTAAAGCCACAAGCCCTTGCTTACAACTTCCACATTTCAGTAGCATTCCAGATACTTTGCCTATCCACCTTAGCCAACTGTTACTGTGAACTGGTTTTCTCACTGATGTGTGTGATTTTGATTTGCATTTCCTGATAACTAAGGAAGATCTACAGACAGTTCTAAGATGACAGTGATTGTGAGCCCTAGGCACCATTCATGCCTTTATTATAAGGACTTTCATTTGAGTGAAGGTTCACTAGCATTTGCAGCCAATCGATAAAATACAGCATTAGATATCAGGCATCATTTCTAAGATTAAGTTCCAAAAGATTGTAATTTGCAACCTGCTGGCAGATAGTTTCCTCCTGGCTGTCAAGTTTCAAGAGTGTATGAGGCAAGGAAATAAGAAGATTGAAGATCATTTGCCCCAGTACAGGGGAATTCCAGGAACAGGAAGTGGGAGTGGGTGGGTTGGGGAGCAGTGCAAGGGGAGGGTATAGGGGGTTTTGGGAATAGCATTAGAAATGTAAATGAAGAAAATATCTAATAAAAAAAAGAACCTCCAAGAAACACATGGTCTTATTAAAACAAATTCTCATAGACAACGACTTTACAAAACAAACAAACAAACACGAATCTAGCATAGAGATTAAGCTTCTGCCAGTTTGAACTTGAAGAAAGAGCCTAGTCTTTGCTAATATTTTTAAATTTTGTATCATCATAGCTTTGTGAAGCAAACAACAGTTTGAACTGTGAAAAAATACTAAACCACAGAAACTCAGAAGACCTAACAAGTTGATGTATTTCATTGTTAGTTTTAGAATAATTTATTTCTCAGATGACACAAGCGAAAACCTTTAATTCTTCAGTCAAACTCCATCTCTAATAAATCAGTTCTCTAAATATCTCTGACTTACTTTCTACTGTCTTTTATTGGCACATAATTTCACTTTTCTCTTTCCTAGGATGCCTAATGACACTGGATGCATGCTGGACTTTAGATTAATATGATTACAATTTGGTGTTATTTTCTGCCTAGAGAGGTTGATACTTGCCTCAGTAGGCAGCCATCTTATGGAATGGGGACCTTGACCTTGTAAGAACCTCACTTGAGCATTTGCTGGGGCAGATGTTTAGAAGTCTAGGGTGTTTTCTTCCTCAATCTTTCTGTGGATCTTAGAGTTTGCTTTTGCCTTGGTAGGCCATATCCATTGGGAATATTACTTGGAGGTATTTTTCTTACTTTACAGCATGACATCTCAGATGTTCAATGTAGTGTGTCATTGTTGTTAATGGAAAATGTAAATTTCCCTTACTCAGAGACCTATGTTTTTCCAATGTTTCTCAAGCCCTGTCTTATCAGTTCTGCCCTCAGTTTTGCAGCTGTTCTTTAGGCAAATGAACACATTCTTACCCAGCAGTCTTCCAGAGACTTCAATCCAAAGCCTCAAAGGGGTTGGGATATTACTGAACAATGCTTCTCTGCCTTTAAAGTTCTGTGTTTCAGATTGTAGATCTGGTCCTGTGTCAAACTCTGACCTCCTCTTGCTGAGTTAAAAGAAATTTTCCTGCTTTCTGGTCTCTAAACTACTGAGTAATGTTAGACATCTTCTCAGGCTAAAAGGACTGTCCCTTACCATCACCTCCCTCGTCCTCTAGCTTTCCAAACTTACTGCCAGTGTTATTTTGTCTATGAATTTTGGTATTATGTAGTACCCATCCCCCTCATTGTTATGGCTATTTCATACAGGAGAGTTAGTCTGGTCCCAGTTGCTGTGTCAAATCTTGATAAAGTTTTCTTGTATGGGACATCAATTATCCTTGCTAGGTCAAACTCATTTATTAACAAGCTCATGTTCTTTCTCAAGGCATGTTTGGTTCTTTAGTTTTTGTTATGTTTATACTTGAAGAGAAAATTGAAATTTTGACTTCTTGTTTTGGCAAGATTTCTAAAGAACTTAGCATGCAATGTTCTATTTGCTTCATTGCCTTAAAATTAGCAATTGTTCATCTGAATATGAAGCTTATACAATCCTCCCTGATTTTGAGTAGTTTCATTTTAATAACTGTGTTCCTCACTCTCAAAGAAATAATGAACTCTTCATCTCTAATAAAAATCATACTCATTTTTTTTAAATAATGATTTTCCTCATATGCATTTGTCTTTTGGAAATAAGATAATTCCCTGGAACCTAACAAAAGAAAGTTTAAAAAATAAACAACCAACATCCAATTCTAAGAACTTAATTTTTTTTAGATTTTGTGAGAATTCTATCTTTTCCAAATATACACTTTATCTAAAAGTCTTTAAATGGTTACGGCAGCAATTAATGTGCAGTAGGTGTTATATTTTACAATTGTTTAGACTTTCTATCCAGGTGAACCCTAAAATTGTCACTACCTATGTTGACTTTCTGACCTGGGACAAGTTTCTGAGGGGCTTATTTAACATACCAAAGCAGACCTGTCCTCCAGATTTTACCTACCAGCATCCCTCAGTTACATGATGTTACAGAGCATGGTTGGGATGCCCTGGAGTGGCTTCTTTTCTGTATAATCCAAACATCATCTTGGTGCCCCTCCCCCGTCCTTCCTCCCTGCCCCTCTCAGTCTCTCTCTGCATTTCCCCTCTCCTTCTGAATCTGAATATGTGCTTTCTCCCTCTACCCATCCCCACTTTTTCTGTCTCCCCATCTGCACAGTGCCTTCCTTGACTTCCACTTGTAAGATGAGTTAACCCATCCAAAAGCTGCCCCCAATGACCCTGATTTTTATACTTTATTTTAGCTTGAATTGGTCTCCTTTGTCTACAGAAGAAACCTATCAACTTATCTATATCCAAAACATGAGATACTCTTGGAACACAGATATTCTCTGCCATGTAATCTTCCTTCTGTGTTCTTTGCTGTGTATACTAAAATATAGTCATAGTGTTCCAAGCTAAACTGAAACACGTTTGCTTTGTACTTTCACTTGCTTTGTGTATTGTTTATGTCCTTCCACCCCAAGGCACCCTTTCTTTCCATTCTTCTTATCCACCGATTACATAACAATCTTGAATGAAAAACAAAAGAAAGAAAGAAAAAGAAAGAGGATGTCTGCTCCTAGATAAGGTGGAGAAGAAAGTGTATTGTTTTTAATTATATGTGGGAGAACATAGAAGCAGGGACATCTGGGAGAGTAGAGAATGGTCATGACTTGACTGAGCTGGTCGGTATTGGGAGAGGGAGAGGGGAAAAGAAAGGAAAAAGGGGAATCAGAAGTAGCACCAGGATGTCCAAAGATATAATGGTGAGTTTTTCACCCAACCTCTTTGTTCCCTGAAATAACAACTCTGAAACAGAGTTCCATTTATGAATAAAGGTTTAGGCTATAAACTTGGGCCTGTTCCCATACTAATTCATATAGTTAGTTATCCCATTTATTCTATTTTAATTTCTGTCACATGCCTGATTACCTGGTCCTCCATTTCATACAACTGTCTTCTTCTGTGTCTGGGGTGAATCTCTCTCAATTGAATGTCTCAAAGAATCCTCCCTCTCTTTGATGGATATCCCACCTTCTAATCCTGCCTCATGTTATTGGCCATATGCTTTTTTGAGTGACATTGCTTTTTGATTCAATACATTGCACAAGAAGTTATCTCTGCACAAAGGTACAAAGAGATTAGGTAATCACAAGGATTGGATTAATAGGAAAGAGCAGCCCAGCCCCCTGGGCTAGAAAAGTTTAGAGTAGGGGATGGGGTATGCTACCATACCTTGTAAGTAGTAGGGTCTCTGGAATGCAGAGACAACCTGGTGGCTAGGTTTGTTTGTTTGTTTTTTATTCTTCTTTATTTTTTAGTTGGATATTTTCTTTATTTACATTTTAAATTTTTTCCCCTTTCTAGGTCTCCCCTTTGAAAACTCCCTATCCCAACCTCCCTTCCCCTAACTCTATGAGGATGCTCTCTTATCCACCCACTCCTGTCTTCCTGCCCTGGCAATCCCCTTCACTGGGGCATTGAACACCCTCAGTCCCAAGGGTCGCTTTTCCCACTGATGCCCAAACAAGACCACATATGTGGCTGGAACCATAGGTCCCGTCTATGTGTACTCTTTGGTTGTGGGTCCAGTCCCCTGGAACTCCAGGGTGTCTGGCCAGTTGACAATGTTGTTCCCCCCCACCCCCCGCATCGGGTTGCAAACCCCCTCAGCTTCTTCAGTCCCTTCTCCAACTCCTCCATCGGGGACCCCGCGCTCAGTCCAATGGTTGGCTTTGAGCATCCACCTCTGTTTTTGTCAGGCTCTGGCAGAGCCTCTCAGGAGACAGCCATATCAGGCCCCAGACAGCAAGTACTTCCTGGCAATTGCTATAGCATCCTGGGTTGGGTGACTGTATATGGGATGGATCCCCAGGTGGGACGGTCTCTGGATGGTGTTTCCTCCAGTGTCTGCTCCACAATTTGTCTCCATATTTCCTTTTGTGAGTATTTTGTTCCCCCTTCTAAGAAGCACTGACGCTTCTATACTTCAGTCTTTCTTCTTGGGCTTCAGATGGTCCGGTTTATTAAACAGGCACCTCAGACATTGGTCCCCAAAATGAAATCTAATATGTCTGTCATCCAAAGCCTTCATCTTCTTCAGTCCTTTCTGAATGGCATTCATAAAATGTTTGCCCTGGGTCCTAGGTAACTTCTACTTATCTCTTTGACATATGGCTCTTTTTTCAGAAAATAAGAATTAAGTTAGTTCAGCTTTTGCTCGTGGAACGTAAACACCGGCATGACTTAGAATCAGCAGAGATGTGTGCTGCCTTGTTAACTGCAAGAAATTTGACTAGGGTGAAAAAGGAAACAGATTCACTCTGGTTTTGGCTAGGAAATTAAGAGAACCTGAGGGAATGCAAATGCAAGCTGGTACTCCTCACTCTAATGGAAAGTATGTTATCCACCACTGAAGGAGCTGAAAATCACAGCACTTACATATGTCCTTTACAGAAAAAAGACTTGTAGATCTATTACTCATTTTGAATTGTATTACTGCTGTGTGCACTGGTGCATGAATGTGTGTCTGTGTGTGTGTGTGTGTGTGTGTGTGTGTGTGTGTGTGTGTGTGTGTGTGTGTGTGTTGCTGTGTGGTGTGGTATATAGTATGTGGTATGTGGTGTGTATGTATGTGTGTGTGTATGTCTGCTAGATACATTATCAAAATTTATACTACTATTATGTTGGCTATGTTTCACCGTTGAAGCTTTTTGACTCCTTGCATATTCTGCATATCAATATTCCTTTGTGCATAGAATTTGCAGCTATTCTCTGCTATTCTCTAGATTGTGTCTTTTACTTGATTGTTTTCTTTACTGAGCAGAAACATTGTAGCTAGATAAAAAGCCCATTAGCCTACTTTGATTTTGCTTCCCCTGCTTTGGGGGCTCTTGTCCAAAACTGACTATAATTGAAAGAAGCCAGGCACAGGAAAATGAGTATTACATGAACTGAGTCATAGGCACAATATACAAATATTATCTTCCAGAAGCTGAGAGTAAAATACTGGTTACCAGTGGCTAGCAAGAAGAGAGAAGTGAGAAAGGAGGTGGAGCACTAAGTCAAACTGATTCAAGTCAGAGTCTCTAGGGTGCTGTAGTCTTATGTCCTAAAATGCCTGGAGGAAAGGTTTACAGATGTTTCTACAAGGAATAATTGGTAGTGTGTTGAGAAAACATATTATGTAACCTGTCTGAAATGTTACACAATATACATGTGACAAAGTTACATGTATCCCTATAATATGATTTTATCTTTAAATATATCAAATAAATAACAAATAAATAGACAGACAGACAGATAGACAAATAAATATTATTTCCCTAAGGAAAGAGAGAAAACCAAGTGAACTGTAGGAATAGGACAATACTATATGACTATGCAATAATCCCCAAGAGCTGGTGAGACTTGTGTCCAATTCACACACGTACAGAGAAATGCAGACTGCAGCTTACAAGTGCATTAGAACTGGCTTGTGTGTAAAACCAAGTTTGGTTTGGGGCAACCCAGTTATGACAACTGACATATTTACAAGGTGCCAATCTGTCAAATAAATGGAGCCTAAAGTGGCTCAGGAATAATAGGCTGTAATACCGTCTGCCATTTTACTTGACTGATGCACTCTTTTAAAATTTTTTTCCTCACATGCTTTAGCTGATTTGTGGACCTCAAAACTAGCAAGTGCCTTTCAATTCAAGGCAAACAAACAGGTGACTGGAATCTACTGTCCACCGGTGGCCAGCTGTGATGACAGTTTAATTATGTGGTGGTCTTTGTTAATCATCATAACACCTAGCTAGGCAGGTGTCACCTCTCCAGTGATTCTGAAGCCCAAAGTTACACAAGTGACAGGTGATGAATATGCGGCTTTAGCGACTTCTATGATGATACATTCTGCCTCACTGGGAAGTAAGTACTGCTATTATTTTACTACAGTGTAATTATTAGCCTCATGTTGAGCCCTGACCTGTCTGAGGGCAGAAACTTTTGTTTTGTATTTTCCTTGTTTACTTAGACACAACTTTAGCATAAAATCAGTAAGCAGTTACTCAGTTATAAATCTCACAAAATAAGATGGTAATCTTAGTTAGAGATTCAAGTTATAGGGTGTTTTCTGTCTCTACACTGTTTTTCTTTCCTGACTCAATGAAACTTATTGGCTCTTTGACCAATAGGGCTATTGTGTGCATTACAGAGTTCAATAGAGCAGAAAAATGGAGACATCCCAGTATGAAACATAATTGCAAGGTACTGCTAGAGCAGTAACTAATTTGATAATGAGCAAGATCATATTTTTGAGGCTGCATTAATTATCTGCATAGTATACAGAGTCAATTCTTTTCAATGTACACTGATTCTCAGACAGTGAACCTCTGTGTAGCCTGACAAGTGAACTAAATTAAGCATTCTTATGTAAAATGTTTAAACTTATGTGTTGTGGTGCCTTATCAGCAGGTCTAAGCAACATAAGCATACAGTACTGTGGAGGCCAGAAGAAAGCATTGTATGCTCTGAGATTGGAGTCACAGAGTATTGTGAGGTACTGTGTAGGTGCTGGGGACTGAATCCGATTTCTCTGGAAAAGCAACCAAAATACTTAGCTGCCTTTCATGGTTGCTGAGCCATCTCTCCCGCTCCCCGAACCCCAAATTAAACATTGTTATTACCCAACTTTATCTTTAGAAACATGATGGTGTTTTGAACGGACAAAATATGTGGTCCTTGATGATCCAGAGTAAATAACTATCTCCATGTAGGTTTCAACTTACAAATTTATTTACATTTTAGGAAACGTTTAAAGGGGCTGGCGAGAGGTCAGCTGGTAAAGGTGCTTGTTGCTCAAGCTGAACTGCCTCAATCCAACCCCTCCCCCAGAACCCATGGAAAGATGGAAGGAGAGAAATCACTTCACAAGATTGGCAACTGATCCCCAAATCTACACTGTGGCATGCATGAAGTCTCACACCCAAAATAATTTCATAAATAATTATCATAGAAAATTATTTATAATTAAAATACTGTTACATTGTTGAGCAATAGGGAAAGGATATATTTAACATTTGCAATGTCCATTATAATGGTTTGCATGTAACAGTGTCTAGACTTACATTCTGAGCTGAACAATTTTAGACAAAAAGGAAAGATGAGGGACATTGAGTGAGGCAACCGAGTTGTTTAGGGCCAAAATGAATGTGTATTCCATGGCAAAACCAGAAAGGCCAATTGCCAAGTGTAAGTATTCCCAAAATTTTGTTAAAGGGTTTTGGTTTCTATATGTTATATTGAAGAACAGAAAAAGATACAGCTCAACTCTTGTTATTCACATTGTTCAGACAATGAGGAATACTAGATGACGGATGTCGTCCACTCAAGGTCAGAGTTATATAAGCAAGAAAAAGCTTCGTGCTAGAGTTATTATCTGTGGCATCAGGGATTCCGCAGAAACCTGCCATGCTAGATCATGGTGACTACTGTTTCAAAAGCCAAAGAATATTGAGACCTCCTCTGTCACATTTTAAATCCCATCACAGAAGTTGGAGAGTTTGGCAGATGCCTTACCAGAGAAGTTACTGGCACAGTGGTTCTCTACCTTCCTAATGCTGACAGCATTATTAATCAGTTACTTACGGTATAGTGATTTTCAACCATAAAATTATTTTGTTGCTACTTTATAGTTGAAATTTGCTACTGTTATGAACTGTAATGGACATATCTGATATGTAATATATCTGATGTATAACCCATGTGGGAGGTCAAACTAGTCTAGAACCACCAGATTAGCAGGTTATATAGCCAATTTCCAATGACTTCTGTCTCAAATGTAAATCTGCAGAATGGTATCTAATCATTGTCCACTCACAAGTATGGAAAGCATGCTTTCCTGTGCTCGGCAATAAATTCGTGTCACCAATACTATGCTAAGTATGGCCAGTCTGACCTTTGTGAGCCAGACAAATGGGGGCAGGAGGACAGAAATGATACAAGGACAGTCTAGCTGGATAGCTATTGTAGGAATCCTCTTATCTGGTAATTATTTCCCATTATGTTAAAACTAGCTACTTTTCTTCAGAAAAACAAAACAAAACAAAACAAAACAAAACAAAACAAAACAAAAAAATCATCTATCTCTATTCATGGGCCAGAGGTTGTTTGATTGAACTTTGCTTTATATCTTTTCCAGCTTTCATTTTAAATAAAATGTGAATGAATTAAGTTGATGATCATGCTTCTCCACCCAATACATTAAAAGTCACGTATTTCCCTACATAACCTCTATAACAGCCTCACTTTCTGCTTAATATCTATATTTCTGCAACATGCCACCAATCACACATCTCTAATTAACACCTAATTCTGTATTAATTTCCTTGTTGTTTTCCTTTGGGCTTGTGTAATGAGACAATAACTTACATTTGCAAATCACCCTATTAGCAATACTTGTTGGATTGTAACACCTTGTGGGTAGTTATCATGTAATTGTCTTTTCAAAATTATTACTCTATGTGTTAGATATTGGTTGCTGCTAGTTCTAAATGTGTTGCTAAATGTGTCACAGGCTCACACACACACAAAAAAAAGGAAGCACATTCTGCCTATATTATGTGTCAGATTTTCCTGTGGAGCTTTAGTTTAAAAAATAAGTTAACATTTGCAGAAGCTACTGGATCTAATAGCCATGAGTTCTAATAATTGGGAATCAAAGGTCAGGGTGCAAGAATTGGTGCTATACCTGCTAATTCTGAACCACAGGGTGACTAGTTAAATTTCTGTGGCCTCAGTTTCTGCTAATATTTCAAAGGAAGAATCCAAACCAAGAACAGTATGTAAAGATCAGAAGAGAAACTAAATAGAGAGTGCTTTGTAAATTGTGAAAGAGCAGGCATATAACTGATCATGATGATTTTTTTCCCTCAGTGTGAATGGTGTCATGGGAATAAAAGCATTGATGGCATCCCCATTTCATTTTAATTCTGTAAGTGTTTGTTAAATCCCCACAACGTGTAGGTCCCTGCTGTGCAAAGTCTCTGTGTTTCAGAATTGGAACAAGTCAGCCAGACATAGCTCTTTCTCAAATTCACAAAGCTGTAAAACCAGGGGTATATAGTACTTTCGAAAGCATGGATCAGGGATTTCTTATGGGGACAGGTACACTGTAGATCGGAAAGATGATGGGTATGTGGTCAGGTGCTCTCTGTGTGCCTTACTGTTGCCTATGAGGATAAACAGAGAAAAAAGAGAAGTTACCCAGAGTAGTATGACCTCCATCAGTTCTCTCATTGAGCAACCATTTGGAGACAATGGGGTCTTTATATATATATATATATATATATATATATATATATATATATATATATATATAAAGGAAAGATAAAAATAAAAATGCAAGTTATCCACCCAAGCTGCTTAAAAGTATGTGTATAACACAACATTTAGAGATACTCTTTGGAGTCTCCAAGTTGCAGCTATTCATAGACAAAGCTGTATTGACTCCAATGCTCTAAAATAATACCCTGGATGTGATTGAAATTATCATTTTCCTCTGTTCTTACTTGTATTATGCTTCCTAGAATCTTTTTTGGGGGTGGACTAGGTTTCTGTGTTCTCTCTCTCTCTCTCTCTCTCTCTCTCTCTCTCTCTCTCTTCCATCCCTCTCTTTCTCTTTCTCTCTAGGTCTTTTTCTGTCTCCTCTCTTCAAGCCCATGCCTCTAATCTTCTGTCTTTACATGGGAATGTTTCAAGAACAGAACTGTCAACAGTGTTTACTCTCCTTAAATTAAGCTAGAAGAAAAACAACAGAGGGATAGAAGAAACTGGGAACACTCATCTAAGCAGTCTGAACAATTGGAAGAAACAAAAAAGGGATACCAAATTGGGAAAATGATATGAATTATCATGCTGCAGCTATCATCCTGCAGACATGGGTATGGTTAACAGTATGCAAAGGAATAGTGAATCCCACAGAGTCTCACTGAACGTGATGTCTGGAAATTAGTGAAAACAGTTTTATCCTAAAATCTTTCCAAGTTCTAACTCTTCAAAATTTGGTTATACAGAAAAGGAAGAAAAAAACATTCCAGATCTACCTTGTGCAAGATCAGATATGTCTAGGAAAGAATTATGAATATTGTAAACACTGCTCAAGAGGAACCCATCCAGAAATCTCTGGAATCTAATGAAATATGAAAGTAATATGGCAAACATTTGAGAATAAAAGGTTGGATAAGATTTTACTAATAAAGAATGACTTATAGGCAAATGAGAATGTACGAACTGGTGTTAAGAAAATAGACTAGAAGGGAGTTTCACCTAAGAAAGAGCACTTAAAATAAACTAAGTCAAATGATCAGAGGAAAATTAAGGTCAGAGCATAGACAGCATGCCATTTAAATGATATAAGAACAACAAATCATTCAAGAATTCTCTAGGTTCAGAATTAAAAAGTAAAAAGTAAAATTCACATTTGACCTCATGATCTATCCTTATTTAATGTAAATTTCACAACCAATGTTTGAGGTGGTTACCTGTAACACTCTATAGATTGGAATACAAAGGCCAGACTTTCTAATATACCACTCCCTACTAGCCAAACATTCATCGCATGAGGCTGGGGTGGGTATTAATATTCAACCCCTCACACCTTCCTAAGCTTATGTTCTTTTCCATTTCTGCCACTCTGCTGGTCCAGCTCCATCGCATTGACCACTGGCTTGTCAGTAAGTTAACAAAGCAAAAGCTAGAACAAGGCACTCACATTTCTGCTTCCCCCTTATACTTCTATATGTTTTCCTTTACTTTCTGACAGATTCAGGTGACATTTGTTTCATTGTACATTATGCAAGAAGAACATAGAGAGAGAAAGGTGCTCTGTGGTGTGCTTAGAATGTTTCCTCCTGAAATGAATAAGGAAAACAATGGATTTAGGAAAATTTTCTAAGAGCCAAAGCCACAGGTTCTATTAAGTAAATAGTAGAGTCACCTGGGAAGCATAACCAAGGCACAAGCAAATCAATTTCCCCTTGCCAAGTACAGACATCGACTATTTCAAGTATCTATTGACCAGAGTCAGCGGTGTCCCTGTTGTCCCCTTCACTGAAGTGAATGGTGATTACAGTACTTGGTTTCTATGTTTTAGTAGCACTTTGTGTGTGGGGGAGAGGCAAGTGCCTATTTCCCAGGCTTTTAGAACAAGAAGACTCAGGCTTGATAAGTTTCTTATTTCTTTCTTCATTTCAGTTTATAATATTCTGAAACAGCCATATTCATACTACAAGATTATCATCTTCCACTTGCTGAGGCTGTGTCTCTACTCCATTGCTGAAGTGCTTGTTCATATTCTGTACTACCTACCTTATTCATTAAGATTTTCATCCATTTTCACTTTCATTCCATTCATACTTTAACATTGTTTGCATGCTTTGTAAGGCATTTTGTCCACTTTGATATCTTTTTAACCTGTTAGTAGAGATATATGAATTTTGGCAATTGCCTATATTTTAGGTTTGCATATGTTGTGTTTATAGGTAAGGTTTGCATATCCTTTGGGATTGTATGTCTCATCTGAAATTATGTGGTAATTTCTTGGTAAGTGACTTTTTACTGGTGATGTGTGTTTGTTATGTTATGCTGTATATATTTTTCAATGAAGCTTAATGTAGTAACTCTCTTACATCATGTTTGCCATTAAGGATGTTGGTCCAACACATAGAATATGAGAACCTGAAAAACCCACTGTCAATTTAGAGCTTTCAAGTGTTGTTAATTTGTAACTTGTGTAGATACACAAGTGTACATAAAAAATGAAGGTGTAGTGTTCCACCTTCTTGTTATTTATTTGGGGTGGTGATACTCCCATATACTAATGGAGGTTTTCATAATCACTATTGATGTTGGTGTTGGCTTTGATATACAAGGTGATGCTGGTAGCCTGTAAGTATTGTGTCCTTTGATTGGACACCAGTACAGATCCTGGGACTTCTTATAGAAAATAATATAATAGCTAGAATATTTCAGACATTTGTCTGAACTGCTCCATAAGATCTATGTATCAGAAATAGCTTCTCCAGGGCCAAGGGAAATAGTAACAACTGGGGATTACTAATTTCTAACACAACATAATTTCAGAAAAGAAAGTCTTGCTCAAGAGGCCTTCTAGCCATAGCACCCAAAGAATGTATCTCTAAAGCCAGAGCACTATGCAGTCTGCATGCCTTTTATTAGCATCTGTAAAGTGCAGGTTACTATGCTAATAGAACTTAGTGAGACTCTTCATTTCTATACACTTCTAAGGGTAGAGAACCTTTACTCCATGAGATAATATGTGCTGTGCTCTGTTTCTTTGCTTTATATTTCTCACCCCTAGATTTGAGTAGATGTCCTATTCATTGCTATTGAAACTGAAGCTCTCTAGAGCCACCTCATATGTGGCTATGTATCAGACTGATTTTCTCTTATGGAGGACTGATATGGCCTCCATGACTCAATCCTTTCAATCTTGTCTGCCCCACTGTACAATTTTGAAGTATATGTACTTCTAGTATCTCAGATCATTTTATAGTGACCCTATGAGATACAAGTAACAGGGATTATAACTCCTGCTGACAGGGAAGAACACTGACCTCAAGAAGACTACAGGCTACAGAGCTGAATGACTTGTTTATATTTGCTTGCAATGATTTTTGGCTAGATATTATCTATATCCGAGTTCCCTGGTTTTTTTTTAGAGAATATGAAATTACCCACTCAAATTTATGAAGATTTTCATTGGTTTTTATTAAGGTTAAGATAAGTAAAAAGTGTTCTTAGTGGATTCAGATAAATGTGTTTATCAGAAGGCTGAACATACAAAGTGGAGAAAGAATTTCATGAGTTCTAACTAGTTCTCAGTTATAGCAAAGGCTATATAGATTAAATCATCATCAATTATTTTGCTTCAGTAGCCAGTCCTGGATGGAGCCATGGTACTCTCAAACAGAGGAATTCCAGTGGGAAACTGCACAGAAAAGAAACTGCCTGTCAAATGAGCACAGAAGAAGGGGCAGACATTTGCAGAGCACAGTAGCATAGTAGTCATATGATAACAGATAAATTTCAAAGATAAATGTCTTGACTCTAAGGTGAACCAGCTGAGAGAGTAGGAGGAACCAGAGTTTTGAGGAGTCTGATGGGCTTGCCAGAAGAAGCATGGTGGTGTGAGATAGCATCCTTCTCTTATATCAGATCACAAATAGGTCTGCAAAGAGAGAAAAGTGAGACATTGGAAATGGTTGATGAAGCCATTGTCTGTAATTTCTTCAGTTCAGGAATGACTGAAGACAGGGAGGAGATGCTTCAGAAAAAGGGAAGAAATTTGTATTTGACTGAATTTGTTGCTGTTCCTACGAGTTAACACTTAACAGAAAAAATGTTAAATTACATAGAACAATTTTAGTATTATGTGACTGGAACACTGAGTTCCAGAAAGGAGAAAGCACCTATCTTTTGACCTTCATGAAGATAAGCAGTCAGGAGGTCTGGCTTGGTGAACTATGAAAACAAATGAGAAGGGACAATGTGAACTGGATTCTACTGCCAAGATCAGCTATAAAGAAGAAGAAAGAGTATGTGCACCAAAGAAAGACAGTGATTATTGGCACAGTGGATTAGGAAAGAGCCCATAAAGGAGGACAGGAAGTTTGTTTAACCTGAAGTCACTCTGAGTTTCAGATATTATCAAAGAAGACATCTGGCATATTGAAGTAGTGAAGTTTATTTCTTCTTCTTTTTTTTTTTTTTTAAAGATTTATTTTATTTATTTATTATATGTAAGTACACTGTAGCTGTCTTCAGACACACCAGAAGAGGGCATCAGATATCATTACGGGTGGTTGTGAGCCACCATGTGGTTGCTGGGATTTGAACTTCGGACCTTTGGAAGAGCAGTCGGGTGCTCTTACCCACTGAGCCATCTCACCAGCCCCCAGTTTATTTCTTCTTGAGGAAGGAAAAGTAAGAGAGGGAGAGGAGAGAGAGAGAGAGAGAGAGAGAGAGAGAGAGAGAGAGAGAGAGCAAGCAGAGACAGAGAGGATAGGTAACCAAAGCAGAAACAAAAGAGAAGAGAGAGAAGAGGGTATTTTAGTAAATATTTAATGGGAATTAGAGATTTCTACTCTGTCTTTATCATTCAGTTCCCAGATAACAGACACACAATTTTGATCAGCCTTTAGTCCTCACTAGTGGCGGGCAGATATCTACCCTTTAAGCAATTATATCCACTTCCCTGAATTTGACTTGGGTTACAACTTGGTATGTTCCTTCTGGGCTGCTCTTAACTTCAATTGGCCAGCTCTCATAGCAATATTTTAAGATTCCATCTTCTTCCTTCTCCATGTGTGGACCTTCACTGACCCTAATCCTAAATCCCAAACTCCTCCCCTCTCTCTTCTACCCAGCTAGAGTCTGTCAGCATCTTTATTCAACCAATAGATTTAAATTAAGGAGAGAAGTCACATAATATCACTTTTGTGTTCCTGATGATTCTCTTGTCCCTGTGGGCAATCAGGCCTTGGGGGTCAGTATTTAGTGTTTCACTACATAGAAAAAGACCAAACCTCAACTGGGAAGGAGTGGTGCAGGATAAAGGCTCAAGAACAATTCAGCATGACCAAAGTCAGAATCTGAGTGTCTGAATTCAGCCCTTGTGATTGACTGCAGAGAAACACTTTCTCAAAGAGCAGCCTCAAATGCACTTAACAGGGAGCTTTTAAAGGCAAAGAACAGAATGAAGAAAAAACAAAAACAAAAACAAACAAACAAGCAAACAAACAAAACTCCATCTTGGTTGGCCATTGAAGTGGAAAACAAAGCAAACAAATAGTTTAGCAGAAGTCAAAACCATGGAGTTAGCTGTGGATATTTTGTCCCTGTTTCTAGAAGAGGGTTAAGTTCTTTCATTCTGGGGTTTGCAAAGTCCACATAAAAAGGGGAGAGGGTCAGTCGAGAGACAGCCCCACCCAGGAATCCATCCCATAAACAACCACCAAACCTAGGCACTATTGCATATGTCAGCAAGATTTTGCTGACAGGACCCTGATATAGCTGTCTCTTGTGAGGCTATGCCAGTGCCTGGCAAATACAGTCATCTATTGGGGACACAGGGTCCCCAATGAAGGAGCTAGAGAAAATACCCAAGGAGTTAAAGGAATCTGCGACCCTATAGGAGGAACAATATTAACTAACCAGTATCCCCCAGAGCTTGTGTCTCTAGTTGCATATGTAGCAGAGGATGGTCTAGTCGGCTATCAATGGGAGGAGAGGCCCTTGCAAAGTCTTGCAAAGATTATATGCCCCAGTACAGGGGAATGCCAGGGCCAGGAAGCAGGAGTGGGTGGGTTGGGGACCAGGGTAGGGGGGAGTGTATAGGGTACTTTTGGGATAGCATTTGAAATGTAAATGAGGAAAATACCTAATTTAAAAAAAAGAAGATAAAAGGAGTGCTAGCTTAATCCTCTTACCCTCCCTTTCATTCCTCCAGTAATTTTTCTCTTCTCTTACCTTCCCTCTTGGTTTTATATCATCTTCCTTCATTCTCTCCCTCCACTTCCCCTCTTCTCACAACCCTGATCTCTGTGTTGTCTTCTATATTCACACTCTCTCCTTATACCCATATCTATGAATAGCTATATTTAATTGTAGAATACATTGTTGTCTTTGGTCATGATTTTCTCAGTCTCACCATGTAATGCCCCCCTCCTCCCTGCTTCAACATTCAAAACAATCTTATGTTTTTCAATTGACTTTAGGTCATCTAGCCTATCAGACTATCTGTATACATGGAAGTGGTTATAGACAAAGGAGATTTCACTTGAAGGAAGTACCAGAATCAGAAAGGCTAATCATCACAAATAAATTTAAGATTTTATACATTTCCATGCAATGGGAAACAATTCCTTTTATCCTAGGGAAACAATATTAACATTTTATCACGAGTTCCATCACTTGTGTGATTTTAGCCTCATGAATTGGGCTGGTAGTTTCAGTGAATGAACAGGCAAACGTGCCCAATGTTGTGCTGGAAAACAAAGAGAATTTTAATCAAACTGCTAGAGAACTATTTAGCGTAAAGAATGTGAAATAAGAAATTTACACTTTCAACTGTAATGCCATCTTGAGTTCTTTCAATGAAGATGAATGAATAACTCCATCATCTCAATGTGTCGTCTTTTTAACCAACATCCTGTCTGAGCTATGATTTGTGATGGTTTTACACAGGAAAAACTAATCGAGATATATCTTGGCTGTCAAGTCCTGGTATTCCTGTGGGCTTTCTGAGCAGACAGTTTTACCTCTTTCATTATCTTTGTGTTACAGATAATGGATAATAAACCAGCTTACAGTACCCAAAGGAGGCTTTCTTGGACCTAGAAAAGTCTTCAAACACACTGTATACACATTAAACTTTTCTTGCCCTCCGAAGACACCTTGAAATCAAATCAAAATTGCTTTACTTTCAAAATCAAGAATCAATTTCCCCCAGTCCCTGGTTGGAAAGGTAGTATTATCTGTGGTCCCATCTGGTTCTTGAGGAATTTAATCCACCATTTTTCAGTGTTTGGTTGGGAGTACTGGGAGCTTCACTCGGGGCTCATTTTATAATCCAGATTTTCCCCCAGTGCCCCTCTTCCTTTCCCACCTCAGACTCCATGGACGAAGCCATTCATTCCTTCTCTCTGAGTCAAGAGATTCCTCTGTCTTTGCAGTTATCCTGCACCCTGAAGTCTGGCTACTAGGTAGGTTGTGATATCTCTAGATGTCCTCTTCTCTCCTGCTCAAAGGCAAGTGCTTGGTTTACCATGACTCAATTTTATCCAGGTAATTTATGTGTGCACAATTAATTAAATAAATAAGATTGTTAATGCTCACTTAATTTAAGACATTTTTATTGCCCCTGAATTTTCTATATAAAATAGATAATAGTCTCTGCTTTTATCATCTTTGACCTTGTCATTATTACTTATGTACTAGTACTGAGCAAGGAAGAAAAACAAAGAATGCAATGTATGTGAACCATGTCAAAACTGTGGACAGTATAGAACCTTTTTAAAAATGTGAAAAATACTCTGGTATTTCATCATACAAAAAAGCCAGCTCTCTTCTATAAGAGAAAAATATGAAGTCCATTTTGCAGCCAAACATGAGAGACCATGGTTTGGTATCATAAGTTACCCCAAAGATCTGGAGACAATGTGCCAACAATTTCATGAAGTTTTAAGAGACAATTTGTAAAACACATGAAACTGAAGAAGAACAAAGACCAAAGTGTGGACACTTTGCCCCTTCTTAGAATTGGAAACAATCACCCATGGAAGGAGTTACAGAGACAAAGATTGGAGCTGAGACAAAAGGATGGACCATCTAGAGACTGCCATATCCAGGGATCCATCCCATAATTAGCCTCCAAACGATGACAGCATTGCATACACTAGCAAGCATTTGCTGAAAGGACCCTGATATAGCTGTCTCTTGTGAGACTAGGCCGGGGCCTAGCAAACACATAAGTGGATGCTCACAGTCAGCTACTGGGTGGATCACAGGGCCCCCAATGGTGGAGCTAGAGAAAGTATCCAAGGAGCTAAAGAGATCTGCAACCCTGTAGGTGCAACAACATGATGAACTAACCAGTACCCCAGAGATCTTGACTCTAGCTGCATATGTATCAAAAGATGGCCTAGTAGTCCATAACTGGAAAGAGAGGCCCATTGGACTTTATATGCCCCAGTACAGGGGAATGCCAGGGCCAAAAATTGGGAATGGGTGGGTAGGGGAGTGGGGGGGGAGGTTATGGGGGACTTTTGGGATAGCATTGGAAATGTAATTGAGGAAAATATGTAATAAAATATATAAAAAATAATAATAACACAAAACACTCTTCAAATGGATTGATGGAGCGGTCAGGCAGGCAGGTTATAGCAAAATCAATGGGCCCTTTGAAATAGATGTCTGATATGATCTAATGATAGTATTAGGCATCAGAGTGCCAGAAGTCAGAGTCGGTTTCTACATTCCAAAAGGAGGGATCCACCTCACAACCACAAGGATGTTAGATACACAGAGGTGAGAATAAATGGTGCCGTCTTAGGGTCACTCATACCCCAAGATCAATTATGCTCCCAACCTGGTTGGTACATGTCAGATCTCAGTAACCAACTCATCAGCCCTGTATGTACCTTTTTTTTTTTTTTTCTGAAAACTTCAGTCCACAGTGTTTTGTGTTGTTTTCTGATAATTTTCTCCAGAATTTCCTGACATTGCTTTGTTGTCTATAATAGTTGCATATCAGATGTGATGCTGACTCAATATGGTAGTCTATCTTGATCTCTAATTCCAGACACATTTGGAATTTGTAGTGATTCCCATTTATTTTTTGAAACACCAATGATGGAAAGAAAGGAGAATTAAATGAATGAGTGAGTTATCTGTGTGACTCTCACTGTGTGAATCCATTCCAGAATGAGCTCTAGGATATCATGATGATTTATCATCCCTGACTAGAAACTTCTCCTCCTAGTGAACGTTTCACCCATGACCAAGTCCTAGGTGGCCAAATATGTCAGAAATGAATAATAATACATAGGCAAATGAATGGAAGACATTTTACTGTCTTTGATGAGTTTTACACAGATGTATAGGAATAGTGCTATTTCTTATTAAGATCTTTCTGGAAGGTTTAACTGACTGCTGAGGCATCACAGAGTGATGACCTCATTAAGAGGGTGCTACAATTGAAAAATATCACCAAAGGGTAGCATTTAAAATTCAATTTTTTCAGTTCAAACCAATTCATTTTGGATCCTTTACAATCCCATTGCATTTTTGTCAACATTTCTAAAAGTGTATTTCACATTTTTTGACATTAGTTTATTCAGTTTATATCCTGAAAACTGTGACATTGTTACTTTTTAATGATTTTAGAAAAAGAGAACCACTTTGTTAGAATTAACTAAAAAATTAAAATCATCACAGAGCTAGTTTAAGAAAGACACCCATATTTGCCTACCCTCAAACTCTATATCTATCACTAGCTAGCTATTTTTGCTTCATATCTATGACTTTCAAAAATAAAATTCCATTAATTAATTAATTTCTTCATTGCTCTTGTATTAGGCTTCTGTTATGGCTATGACAATGACCTGAAAAATAAACTTAAGGAAGAAAATCAGTGTGTTGGCTCATGGAAAGGGAGCACCCATGCTACCCATCATAATAAGAATGTATGGTCTTGAGAACAAGGCAGCTGGTCCTATGTGTCCATAATCAAGGAGCAAAGAGGAATGTTGCTCCAGGACTCCTTTCCTTGTTACTTTTTATTCAGTGCATAACACTGAATATAGGATGAATAAATCCTTGAATTTAGAATGGAAATTCTATTCTTAATTAGATCATTTTGAAAATGTATTTACAACTAGGTTCTTGTGAGTACCTGTGTGTGTGTGTGTGTGCGTGTGTGTCCTTAGTTTAATTTACATATAATACAGTTGAATCTGACTATTAAACAGTAAGCATCATAATTATAATTAATAGTCATTGAAGTCATCACTTTGGAGGCCTTTTCCCTATTATAGTCAATGTTTTCCTAATCTTCAACCAAAATTATAAATTTCAATGATTCACTTTTAGATTTAAAAAATCCAGAGTTTTACCTTTTTTCATGAGATATTTTCTTTATTTACATTTCAAATCTATACTGGCTAGTTTTCTGTCAACTTGACACAGCTGGAGTTATCACAGAGAAAGGAGCTTCATTTGAGGAAATGCCCCCATGAGATCCAACTGTAAGACATTTTCTCAATTAGTGATCAAGGGGGAAAGGCCCTTTGTGGGTGGGACCATCTCTGGGCTGGTAGTCTTGGGTTCTATAAGAGAGCAGGCTGATCAAACCAGTGGAAGCAAGCCAGTAAGTATATCCCTCCATGGCTTCTGCATCAGCTCCTGCTTTCTGACCAGCTTGAGTTCCAGTCCTGACTTCCTTTGGTGATGAACAGCAGTATGGAAGTGTAAGCCAAATAAACCCTTTCCTCCCCAACTTGCTTCTTGGTCATGATGTTTGTGCAGGAATAGAAACCCTGACTAAGACAAAATGTTATTTCCTTTCCTGATTTCCCTCAACCTCCCCTCCCTTTCCTCTCCTCCCTCCTCCGGCTCACCAACCTACCCACTCCCACTTCCTGGCCGTGGTATTCCCCTAAACTGAGGCATCAAGCCTTCACAGACAAAGGGCCTCTCCTCTCACTGATGATCTATAAGGCAATCCTCTGCTACATATGCAGCTGGAGCCATGCTTCCCACCACGTGTACTCTTTGGTTGGTGGTTTAGTTCGTGGGAGCTCTGGGGATACTGGTTGGTTCATATTGTTGTTCCTTCTATGGGGCTGAAAACCCCTTCAGTTTCATGGGTCCTTTCTTTAGCTCCTCCGTTGAGGACCCTGTGCTCAGTCCAATGGCTAGCTGAGAGCATCCACTTCTGTATTTGTCAGGCACAGGTAGAGCCTCTCAGGAGACAGCTATATCAGGTTTCTTTCAGCAAGCTCGTGTTGGCATCCACAATAGTGTCTGGGTTTGGTGACTGTATATGGGATGGATCGCAAAGTGGGGCAGAATCTGGTTTGCCTTTGCTTCAGTCTCTGCTCCGAACTTTGCCTCTGTAACTCCTTCCATGGATATTTTGTTCCCCCTTCTAAGAAGGACCGAAGTATTGACACTTTGGTCATCCTTCTTCTTGAGCTTCATGTGATCTGTGAATTGTATCTTGGGTATTCTGAGTTTCTGGGCTAATATCCACTTATCAGTGACTGCATACCATGTATGTCCTCTTTTGTGACTGGGTTAGCTCACTCAGGATGATATCCTCCAAATCTATCCTTTTGGCTAAGAATTTCATGAATTTACTGTTTTTAATAGCTGAGTAGTACTCCATTGTGTAAATGTAACACATTTTCTGTATCCATTCCTCTGTTGATGGACATCTGAGTTCTTTTTAGATCTGGCTAGTATAAATAAGGCTGCTATGAACATAGTGGAGCATGTGTCTTTATTACAAGTTGGAACATCTTCTGGGTATATGCCCAGGTGTGGTAACCCTGCGTCCTCAGTTAGTACTATGTACAATTTTCTGAGAATCCTCCAAACTGATTTCCAGAGTGGTTTATCAAAATGCATTCCCACCAGCAATGGGAGAGTGGTCCTCTTTCTCCACATCCTTGCCAACATCTGCTGTCACCTGAGTTTTTCATCTTAGCCATTCTGACTGGTGTGAGGTAGAATCTCAGGGTTGTTTTAATTTGCATTTCCCTGATGACCAAGGATGTTGAACATTTCTTTAGGTGCTTCTCATCCACTTGGTATTCCTCAGTTGAGAATTTTTTGTTTAGCTCTGTACCCCATTTGTAATAAGGTTATTTGGCAATACTACTTTGATTAACTTGATAATGTCCACTTTTAAATTTTTTTTTCTTTTTTCATTTTTAAATATTTATTTATTTATTTATACTCCATATTTTATTCCCACTCTGCCTATCTACCCTTAGAGTGCTCCACATCCTTTACCACCCTCCCAACTCCCTCCCCCCAGTCTCAACATAGATGTCCCCATCCTTCACCCCACCTGACCTCTAAACTCCCTGGAACCTCTATCTTCTCTGACTAAACCCATACGAGGAAGTCCTCTGCTGTTATGCATGTTGGGGGCCTCATATCAGCTGGTGTTTGCTGCCTGTTTGGTGGTCCAGTTTTTGAGTGTCCTTGGAGGTCCAGATTAATTGAGACTGCTGGTTTTCCTACAGGGTCATCCTTCTTCTCACCTTCTTTCAGCTTTCCCTAATTCAACAACAGGTTTCAGCTGCTTCTGTCCATTGGTTGGATGCAAATATCTGCATCTGACTCTTTCTGTTGCTTTAATGGGTCTTTCAGAGTCCGATCACATAAGGTCCCCTTTTTTTGAGAGCTCCATAGCCTTAGTAATAGTGTCAGGCCTTGGGACCTCTCCTTGAGCTGAATCCCATTTTGGGCCTGTTGCTGGATTTTCTTTTCCTCAGGCTCCTCTCCATTTCCATCCCTGTAATTCTTTTAGACAAAAAACAATTATGGGTCAGAGTTGTGACTGCGAGATGGCCCTCCCCTCCTTCACTTGATGTCCTGTCTTCCTGCTGCAGGTACTCTTCACTAACCCCACATCTGACAGAGGGTGAATATCCAAAATATATAAACAACATAAGAAGCTAATCACCAAAAAACCAAACAACCCAATCAAAAGCTGGGGTACAGAACTAAACTTGATTTTACAACTGAGGAATCTCGAATGGCTGAGAAGCACCTAAACAATTTCCAAAGTCCTTAGTGATCAGTGAAATGCAAATCAAAACAACCCTGAGATTTCAACTTACCATGATCAGAGTGGCTAAGGGCAAAACTTCAGGTGACAACACATGTTGGCAAGGATGTGGAGTAAAAGAAACACTCCTCCATTGCTGATGGGATTGCAAGGTGTTACAACCACTCTGGAAATCGATCTGGAGTTTCCTCAGAAAATTGGAAATAGATCTACTGGAAGACCCAGCAGTACCACTCTAGGAAATATACTCAAAAGATGCCCCACCATGCCACAGAGGCACGTGTTCCACTATGTTCATAGTGGCCCTGTTTGTGATAGCCAGAAACTGGAAACAACCCAGATGTCTCAGACAGAAGAATGGATACATAAAATGTGGTTCATTTACACAACGGAATATCATTCAGTTATTAAGAATGAGGACATCCTGAGTATTGCAGGTGAATGGTTTCAACTAGAAAATGTCATCCTGAGTGAAGTAACTCATACCCAAAATGATTTTTTTCTTTTGGAAGCTAAATATTTCAAATAATGTTCAATTATGCAAATATCATTTCAATTGTAATTTTTTAAAGTTTATATTTGGTAATTTTTTTTATTTTCTTTAGTAGCTAACTTGCTTCAGCTTCTGTGAACATTCAAATTATTTAATTATATATATTTTAAAATATAACTAATATTTAGTTGAATTTCACTGCTTATTTACTAATGTGTCAGCTCCATATTAGCTCTAAACCCTAATCATTTACTTAGTAGTAACCAAAATACTAACATGATCTAGATTACATGATTATTTTTTGAACATATAATATTTATTATACAAGTAATTCTATGAAGACTCACATTCTCAAGCTGATAATTTGCTTCATTTTCTAAATTTTAAATATTTTTCTCTTAAAAATATAAATAAAATGAAAAGACTTTAAGAACCAGAGAATGTGGAACTATACTGTGAGACTGTGTCTTCTAGTAATGTCAGAAGCTATAATCAGACATTCTCACTAATATGTCTGTCTAAATATAAGCTGAATCAGGAAGACAAGAATAAACATGCCAAAGTGAATGGACAGGGAAGCACATGACGCCCCTATACATGAACTACAGCAAACTAAGGAATGCTATAGCTGGGAGAAATGTCTTCCCCAGAGAAGTGTACACCAACTGGTTACTAAATACTAAATGGTCAGCCATGGGAGCATATCTACAATAACATTATATGGACTAAACAGGTTACGTTTTTTTTTTTAATTTAAAAATACATATAAGTATATGTAACAATTATTTTAAATTAAATCAAAAAAGCACAAAGAGGTGTATATGGGAAATTTGAGACTGAGAAAGAAGAAGGGGAAAATGATGTAATCATCCATTGAATTATAATTTCAAGAATAAAAGAAAAAATTAAAGAATAAATGAAAATAAACAAATAAATAGAAGTAGATTGCTAAGCTGAACGAACATCCTTAATGCACTCATTCAAATTCAATTCCTCTGGGGAAGTTAGGAGGTAGGAATATTAGGGACAGAGCAGACTTTACACATGAAAAGTCACTGCCCAAGTAAAGGGGAGGAAGCCCAAGGAGAATGCTGACTGTATGTATATAAATGCCTAGTATAATAAGTGTCAGCCAGCATAGGGCATCCAAGGAATCAACTCTTCAAAACACAGAGTATCTGAATCATGAGAGGATTATCACAGAATAAAAGCTATAGCATCTTAGAGCATGGGGGACTTAACCCAGGAAGCAACCTGGTTGAAATTTTCCAGTCACTAAAGACTTAGACAAACTATCTCATCTGAGATTTTTCAACATAATACATTTTTCTTTGGACTCACTACTAATTCTTGTCTGTATGCTTGATTTTTATCCCTGAGAATCCTCAGCATGGCATTGCACACCGTGTACATGGATGGAGTCAGTGTGATCCTGTCAATGCTTAGTACAGTGTCTGAAGCATAAGTGAATATTTATTACTGATTGTTAAATCTCCAATAGTTTCTTGTCTGACTTTGAATGAAGGCTCCTGTCTCCCAAACTTTCTATCTAAAAGACTCAGCTCTAAGATGATACTATTCAGAGTCTCTAAGAAAAGCATTATATTGAACAAGTTCAGAGGGTAGCATCCTGATTTGGTAAGAATTGAGTGGAGAACAAGACCTGTTGAAAGAGAGGCAGAGAATTATTACCAGGAGCCACCTTGTCTGACTTTAAGACATCTCACATTCTATCCTCTGAGACACCATGTTTTTGGTTTTTTTTCTTTTGTTTTGTTTTGTTTTCTTTTGTTGAGTTTTGTTTTGTTTGTTTGTTTGTTTGTTTTGGGGTTTTGTTTTTGTTTTTGGTGTTTGTTTGTTTGTTGGTTGGTTGGTTGGTTTGGTGTTTGGGTACTTAACCTGTGGTATTTTGTTGGGTAATTCTAAGCAACCTTCTTTCTTCCTTTTTCTGATATTCTGAAATTTAAAAACACATCAGATCTTATCAGCGAAGGGATTCTATGGCTCTATTTTTCCCACATGCATTTTCCATTCTTACTACATCACTACAATTTGGATTCTGTTATATAACTAATTCTGTTTAGATGATTAATGTTGTGGTACTCTTGTACGAGTCATATAAAAGCTGTGCATCCTCCTTATTAAAGAGTTCTACAGTGATGATGTCTTTAAATGTCAGATGAAATATATATTTTTGCAATTACTGGAATAGAAAATTTGTCAGGATTTCTCCTATTACTATAAAATTAGATACTAAAACCCCCATTTTAAGATACACACATTACTTATAAGAGATCACCTAGTGATGGAGGCTGATTGCATTCAGAAATTCAATTAAAAATAAGGGAACATCACTGGTTCTAACTCCTACCCTAATATTTTTCTACTATGAGTTAATTAAATCACTAGGTCATCTTGGGAATTCTATAATTTTAGAAACAGTACTAAACTTTATCATGTTGCAGACTGTGTCTATACTCAGATCACCGCTTCAGAAACTCAGAGCTTTACATGAAATACCAATAAATTGGGAAATTCTAAAACAATGTGTTAGAGATAGGAGCATATCATGGTTCTTCTTATGACTTGTCATTTGAAGCATACCTGCAAAGAAAAATATAAAATGAGAAAATTTTACAAATATCTTGGAAGCATATTTCAAGTTCTTACTTAGGATAGTGGAAATGTCAAAGGACCTAAAAATTCCAAAATAAATGAACATTTCTAATTCTGCTATTAAGTGTAGTACAGTTTTGAGGATTTTTATTTATCATTCACAGGCATAGAATAACTAGCCCAGATATTTAATTTATGATGTATTATATACTGATATATATATATGTATATATATGTGTGTGTGTGTGTGTATGTGTGTACTTCTATATATGTGTGTGTATGTGTGTGTATATGTGTGTATGTGTGTGTGTATGTGTGTGTGTGTATGTGTGTACTTCTATATGCTACTCAGAAATTATGAGCAAATTAAATATCTACTAAGAAATTTTTGTCCTTATTATCAACTCCAACACATTTTTATTTAGATAGCTAAATAAAACTGTTCACTATTAATTTTGTTCTCCATATATTGCTGATCACTCTATTAACATGCAAAGACCTACACATATTGTTTATCTTGAATGTATTTTTACAACATGTAAAAATATGTAAAATAAAGCCTACTACCTGAAAGTACATGATTACATTGAGTCAAAAATTCTCAATTTTGGGGGGATAAATTGGATAATTTTTCAGATCTCTCAATATGTCTGAGGTCCATTTTATTTATCTATTCATCTTCAATGCATTGCATCACTCACAGAAATTAGGTATTTTTGTAAAAGGTACTGTGTTGTCATGCTGGATCTTACTGACAGGGAAAGAGACAAGGAAAACCAGTAATGATGAGGAGGACCTCAAAGGAGACCATTGGGAGAAGGGTGTCTCAATGGAGAGAATAGTAAAACATGAATATTATAAAAATAAGGAGTGGAGAAACTGGGAGTAGTATGGTCTAAACAGTGGGGAGAAGATGCAGAAGCAGAGATGAAAGGGTTATTTAAACTGAGTGGTTAATGAAAAAGGTATATAGAAAACTTTTATCTTGAAATCAGATGTGGTCATTTGAATAATAATGTCTCCTATAGTTTTATATGCTTAAATGTCTGGCTCCCAGTTAGAAATGACTGGAAAGGATTAGAAGGTATGGCCTTGTTGGGGAAGGTTTGCCACTGGTGGTGGGTTTTGATGTTTCAAAAACCCAGGCCTGGTGAAGTGTCACTTTCATGTGGAACAGGATGTAAGCCCTAGCTGCTTCTCCATCATAGTTCCTACCTGGCAGTTTCTAGACTTCACATTATGATACCCATGAACTAACCCTATGAAACAAGCCCCCCATTAAATACTTTCTTTTATAAGAGTTGTTTTGGTCATTGTGTTTAACAGAAATAGAATAATAAATAAGTTACTAAGTAAAAATAAAATATTTTTTAAACTTTGAGACAAAATTCCCTGTATGGGAAACAGGGCTATCCATTGAGGTCATGGGTGGTTAAATAAAAGTCTAATGCCAGCAATAGGATGATAGGATACCTCCTTGTGGGTTGTTGGTCAGTTAGTCTCCAGAGGATCTCACAACAACATAGACTCTTATCCACCAGAACAAGAAGATAAGATCCTATTGTCAAAGCTAACACATACCTCAGTTACCTGATATAGAAAAATTGAACTGTAAGTGAGCTAAGGTTTTCCTCCAGCCAATGAAGCTTCACAGGTCTGGAAAATTTTGTACACACTGCTCAGAGAGAAGAGGTATCAATGGTTTTATGAACTCCAAACCCCATGAACTAAAGAAAATATTTTAATACTCTTGTGAACCCCCCCCCACTGTTTATTAATAAATGGGTGCTGTAGAAAGAGAACTGTGGGTCAATCTATCAGAGAGTCTTAGGGATGTATCTTGAGAACAGATTATGGCAAAAGAATCTTAGAAAACTTTTTTAAAAGGGCAAAGTTCCTCGAGTTCACTTTGATAGACATTTTGGTTATGATGATACAGACATGAAGATAGGAAACCTAAGTGTATTACATATGTTAGTTATTGAGCTGACTTCCTGGAATATCTCAGTCATGACATTAATTATGAAGAAGACAGTTAAAAAGAAATAATATTAAGATGCTTATCATAAAAATATTTACATATATTCATTCCTATTTATGTTCTTGTTTGACATTCCATTTGGAAATGTACTCTCAACTCTTTGCAACCTTCAGCTGCACATCCTTTGTCCACTTAGTTTTGGCATAATTGGCCTCTGTATCCTAAGTTACGAAGGAGGGCAGTTAGGGAAAGAAAATAGATATTTGCCTCAAAACTGTAATCAGTAAAAGCCCATTTTTATTTAAAAGCTTTATATTCCTCAATTATTCTGTTTATTTACATAATATATTTTATCCTATCTAATCTACAACTTTTCCAAGACCTTTACCCCACATTCATCTCCCCTACATGTCTTTTTCATATTTTACTATGCCCCATCTTATTTATGCATTTTGTTTATATCCATTTTGCACAATATACATATATCTCATTTTGTACAACTGAATTTATTAGTTCAAGTTTAATGACGGGAAATTAAATTGTGCTCCTTCAAGTTTAAATATCCAAGTTGAAAAATGATATCAGGAGTTCTGTCCTCCCATTTAAACAGATGCCTCTCATGTGTTACTCATCGACAACATCATGGATGAAGGAAATATTCAAAAATAAATGTCCATGATTGCAGTGGGGGAATTTGAGAACTGCAGTTTCAGAAAGAGAAAAAAAAAAACCAAAACAATGCAATGGAAAATTAGGAATTTGTATGCCAAATCCAGGAGTGAACAAGTGATACTATTTTGACAGATAAGAATTTTTCAGACAAGTGAGGAGGGATGCAAAAAAAGCAAAATATGAAAAAGCCTCCAATACCTGACTCAGGACTCAGTGTACACATACACGAAAGGAAGCCACAGAAAATATTTCCTATCATAATTCTGCCTTGAGCAAGCCTTGGGCCTGGGCTGAAAAGTGAATCTTCTGACAAGAGTTCATAGATTTCAAGTTTTAGTGTGATTCCTCCTGCTGTACTGTTCTGACACTCCTTTGGCTCCTTTCTCTGTATTACTTTGAGTCTGAATGCCCTGAATTTCTGAATGTATGCTGATGTAGGGTGAATGTTTAGAGGATGGTCCTTGGTTATAGTTGCCATGACAACCACCTCCTTGATATTGATATTGACTTGATCCTCACATCTGCTTGTGTTTTGTTTATGACCATTGGAGAGAAACATCACTGCAGGAAGCTTGAAGGAGAAGAGGGGCTCTTGTCTCCTCCAGAGAAACGATATTTACAAAACCAGAGAAGATTATTTTATGGTATCGCTCCCGATTCCTTTCACATTTTCTCTGAGCTGTTGAAATGGATGGAGAATGTCAGTGATTCTGCACAAAAGTTGAGAGTGCAAAGAAAATAAAAAATAAGAATGAATAGGGTTTGTGACATTTATATCAAAAATTCCTAACTTGGGTTTCTATGACTCTCTCAGCGGGATTGCTGATGCAAAGTCTCTTTAGTTTTCAAAGATTTATTAAGGTCAAGTTTACTAACATGCAGTATCTGGGATATAGTACATTCAGCACTGGGTTATTCTAAGAACAAAGATTCCTTGTAGTGTTGAAGGCAGAATCTGTAACAAATTACATTTTTTGTAGTATTGAACTTTTAAATGGGTCTTTAATAAGACACTCTAGTTCAGAAGGAAGGACAATAATGTACCATTTAAGTCAGAGGCAGTGTTTCCAAAGCAATGGGGATCACCAGGGATTCTTAGACACGGGTTTACAATCATCTTTTCATTGAACCTACAATATCATACAAAACATTGATCTTCCTACAAAAAGAATAGTGTGTTATTAGCAGACTTTGGTAGGTTTTTGATGTGAGGGTGTGCTGGAACATGTGAAAGAAGGATGGGGGACAAGAAGGAGCAACAGTGAATTTTGGGAAGAGGGACAGGAGATAAGACAAGGGTTATCAGTTATATTTCACCCTCAAGGTCATAGTTTTGTGATGTAGCATCATTTGCTGTTCTAGTGGAGGAATGACGATGACACTACAATCAGAGAAGAAATCTTCACAGAGCACAGATATCCAGAAAGAAAAAGTCTCAAATCACTAATTCATCAAAAGATAAATAAGACAGATGTATCTTTACTCACACATACTGAACTCCATAGAATGCTCTAAACTCCAAATCACTACTAGCAAAGATGAAGGTAAAATGTTATTTGGAAATTAAAAGATTATAGTTGGATACTCACAAGCTATTGAAGGTCCATATTTAAAAACCATTCATACTTCTCAATCATAATATCACCCGTATTAATATCATCATTAGAGAGATAGAGGAAGGTAAGGAGCTCAAAGTCATCTTCCACTCTATACTAAATTTGGTCCTGACCAAATACTCCCAAATAAAATCTCAATCTATATCATTGCTTTCCATGCAGTATCCTTACAGGGTGAATCTTTAATTTGGAAGGTTATTTTTCCAGGAGAGAGAAGAAAAACCTATCTATCGAGTTTATCTTTAGGGTGGTCCTATAAACCACAGATTACCCCTTCTTCCTCAAAGCAAATTTAAAAAGGAATTTCTCCCACTCAATCCCCCAACCACCTCTTCATTGGAAAATACACACATACACACACACAAACACACACACACACTAAATTCACTACCTAAAATGTAAAATCATGAAAGCATTTCAATTATAGAATGAACAATAAAACTCAAGTTCCAATAGCTGGAAACATTACTGTATTGAGTAGCATAAGAAAATGTGTAATATATGTATCATAGGGCATATGCAAAGAGCCAGTATGGTGAGTCACAAATATAATCCCAGCTTTCAAGAGGTAAACACAGAAGGATTGAGATTTCAGTTATCCTCACTTTCATAAAGATTTTCAGGCTGGCCTAAATTACTTGTCAAAAAACTAGCAAACAAAAATTAAGCAAGCAAGCCAACAGACGAACAAACAAAACATCACAAGAAGTGAATAGATGTACTGATTTAATTTCATTTCAAAACAGATAAATTGCATTAAAAGTTGAGGTTGGTTAATGGTTGGAAAGCTCCAATGTCTGGTAGTTGGGTGAATAATTATTTGAACACTCAGGAGGAACACTACTAGTAATTAGATTTATGTAAGCACTCAGAGAAAACAACAGTGAACTTCAAAGGTTGGAAATCACAGACAGTATCTTATCACACTGACAAAACTTCATAATTAATAAAAAAAATTATACTCATTTCTAAGTAATTCAAAACTAATTTTATAACTATTTTGATTAATTGAAAACAAAGTATTTTAAAGCATTCTTATAACAGAACGATACTGTAAGAATCTATTCAGTAGTTATTTAACCAATTCTCTTACTTTCATTTCTGTTCCTGTAATAAGAGCTCTGACTTAAAGAAAATTACCTATGAATACTTCAAGGTTTAAGAGTTACTAGTCTAAAGATATAAGCCTGTAGTGTGACAGTGACACAGATGTTTTGAGACTAACCAACCACTTTTTCATTGGATCAAATGCCAGCTCTATGAGATGGAGCCTAAACACTAAATTATTAAAGAAACCAAGAACCTGTGGTTAGATAGGTCATAGACTATAGGAGAGAACTCAGTATTAGTGTTCTGCTAATGAGTATATTATATGTATGTATGTATGTATGTATGTATACATATAATCATATATATATATATATATATATATATATATATACATACATAAAATCATATATGTGTGCATGCATATACACATGTAGCAACAATTATTTTTTATAGTTCATACATTTGAAACACAGTAAGGAGAGGAATATAAAAGTGTTTTTATGGAGGAAAGGGGGGAGAATGATGTAATTATATTAAAACCTCAAAAATGAAAGAGATATCTGGGTCCTTTCAGGAAAATCTTGCTAGTGAATGCAATGGTGTCAGTGTTTGGATGCTGATCATGGGATGGATCTCTGGATATGGCAGTCTCTAGATGGTCCATCCTTTCATCACAGCTCCAAACTTTGTCTCTGTAACTCCTTCCATGGGTGTTCTGTTCCAAATTCTAAGGAGGAGCATAGTGTCCACACTTCAGTCTTCATTCTTCTTGAGTTTCCTGTGTTTAGCAAACTGTATCTTATATCTTGGGTATCCTAAGTTTTGGGCTAATACCACTTATCAGTGAGTAAATATTGTGTGAGCTGGAGAAAGTACCCAAGGAGCTGAAGGGATCCGCAACGCTATGGGTGGAACAACATTATGAACTAACCAGTACCCCCGAGCTCTTTACTCTAGCTGCATATGTATCAAAAGATGGCCTAGTCGGCCATCACTGGAAAGATAGGCCCATTGGACATGCAAACTTTATATGCCCCAGTACAGGGGAATGCCAGGGCCAAAAAAAAAAAAAAATTGGGAATGGGTGGGTAGGGAAGTAGGGGGGAGGGTATGGGGGACTTTTGGGATAGCATTGGAAATGTAATTGAGGAAAAGATGTAATAAAAAATATATAAAAAATGAAAGAGATAATAAAAGAGAAAAGCAAGAGAAAATAATAACTCCTAATAACTCATTGCCAATCCTCATCAGAGAAGATTCTACTTCATTCAATGGCAAGAAATGCAAAGACTCTCAAATGGCCAATGTGCAGATTAAAAAAAAATACTTTGGTGGGATCATCCCTAAATCTTACATTCATATCATACCTCTTCTTCCAAGGCTCAGAAATGTTTTGTGGAAAGGGGACCGGATATATTGTAAGAATCAAAAATCATGGGTAATGTCAAAGAAAGTGGTTTTCAGACATAACAAGGCAGATACACACAGGATTTCAGAGTATTTATGACAGCACTTGCAAGCTCCAGCCATACAAAGTTTCCAGCAAAGAGAGAAGGATGGTGGCTATTTAATCCCACCTTTAGCTAAGCAGAGATTGGCATTTGATGGCAGCTGGGAGAAAAGGAGGCAAGGTTCTTTTATGTAATGTGATTCCTGGCAGCCTAAGCACACACTAGAGAAGGCTCCAATTACAAGACTAGAACCTTAAAATAGGCTCAATGGGGAGGGAGGGCATTGAAATAATCTCAAAATTGTGTGGCAGAGAAAGAGCGGGTTGAGGAGGCGGAAAAGGGAATTGAGGAGGGTGACTATGTTCAAAATGCATTGCAAAAAGTTCTCAGAAATTTACTTAAGATGTTAGAAGCAACTCAGGAGAGAAAGCATTTATTTTGCTAACAATTCCAGGTCAGGCTCTTAGTGTGAGTCCTCCAAGGCTGGAGTGTAACTCATCATAGTCATAGTCAGGACCAGAGAAAATAAATGAATAGACCCTTGGACGCTTACTTCCTTGTGCTCAGTTAGCTTCTTTCTCTCCTATGCAGATCAGGACCAACCTACAAAATGGTGCCTCCCACACTTAGAGTAGGTTTTCCCTACCAATTAACAACCAAGGCAACCGTCTCCAAACATGTCTACAAAACACCATGATCCAGATAAATTCTCAATAAGATGACTTCCCCCCCTCCCAGAGGATCATGGTTTATGTCACGTTGACAGTTAACGATATCCAGTTTTCTACCAACATTTGTATAAATTAGAATAAAAATAAGAATAAAATAATTAAAGCATCAACATAGACACCTGGGTGAAACTCCAGTACAAACTTTGTATGTGGAAGATAAAGTATAGTATTGGTATGTAAGTCAATAGTCACTATGCATATGAAAGTAACCTTCCTGAGGAACAGCAATATATGTGTTAAATAAAATTTAGTAAACAATTTCAACAAAAAGAGACAAGGTCTGCAATCTTAACTGTTTTATATTTTTTTTCTTTCTGTGGACTTAATATACCTAAATGGAGATTTACAGGTGTAATTACTGGGAACTGTTAACATGTCCATAAATTCTCAATGTTTTATTCATGGTCAGCTATAATCTAGGAAATAATGAGCTTCGTGGTACTAATGCTCTTCCTTCCAGTGACAGTAATAACAATAATGTCTTCAGTTATTCGCTTCCTTTGCACCAGATATTGTGCAAACTAAACATTTTCCTTATAAGGTCTCATGCTATTTTACCGTTTCCTACACATTATAATATTTTACTTATAAAATAAAAACAATAACAAAAAACAGTAGTAATACACTAACTGTGCTTTTTCTATAATGTTTCATATGTAGTAAGCTCATTCAATCCTTTAGAAGATTCCATTTCTTGGAATATTTAAGATACACAATTTATGAATGAGGAACTAGGGTACATCAAGATCAAATGACTTATCCAAAGTCACAGAGCTAATTATTGAGAGAAATAGGGTTTGTATGTAAGCAATATGGGTCAGAATACACACTGTATTAACACATGAGATTACCAGATTCTCTATGAAGTCTTGACCTAGGTTGCTTAGTCAATTTGCTCCAAAATGTATCTAAAGTGTGGTTCTATGGGGAAACACTTACTTAGCATGCACAGTCCCCTTGGTTCTATCATGAATAATTTCAGTAGGGACTTATTATGCCTTAACTGTAACTACAGCCAAGGAGTCTTGTTGGGGCCACTTAATTTTCTATGCAGCAGACACTATGATGATAGCAGTGAGCAGGATCTAGGGAGAAGAAATCTTGTCCTGTTCACTTATTGGCATCCTACAGAGGCTTGTTTGTTTAGTAAGGAGGCAGAAATGGCTGTGTAGCAGGTGTTCTGGGAGAGATGGGCACCAGGAGTGAGTCAGAGAGCCAGGTAAATCCATTGTGGACTAAGGAACTGTGACGAGTGCCTATCAGAATCAGATCTTTGTATGAGTATTTAGTAAGACTGGACACATTAAGACATTTCAGAAAAGTGAATTTTGTCTATGAATGGAAAAGTATACAGCTGCCAGGGACTGCGTGTTCCTGGCTGGATAGGGAGACAGTAATAAAATGCATAGATTAGAATATCCATCCTACTGACACTCTTAAATTAGTTAAATAATTATCCTGGAAAATAATTTGTCTCAGTGGGTTTATTTTATTATTGAAATAACATGGTTGTCTAACTGCCACCAGGTCATATAACTCAATGTGATCCCTAATTTAATAAAGTGTCTTACTGCTGCAGCTATATATTATTAGGGCTTCAAAAATATGTGTCTTTTTTATTTCTTTTTACTTTCTAAGGCCATCTTACTATTTACATTTTTATTATGTAATATTACTACTATATTTGTTTTAACAATGAATTGCTCTCAGGTTTGTATGCATAGAGCAGATTGAAAAGTGAGTTGGCTCAGAGAACTGCTTGAAAATTCTGAGTGAGAGGTGGGGATCAATGGAGACAAAGGGATCCAGAGCAGCATTGCTTTCAGGCTCAGGGGGCATCAGCATCAGAGCGAAACAGGGCTGTAGTGTAGAAAAGAGAATGTGGAATGGCAGGAAGCATCAGGTCACTGACCCATACTACATTTTCCAGGTTCTCAGTTCCTCCTCATAAATTCCTATGGGCTTTATGTCCATTTGTTTGAAGAGTATATAATGATGTATCTATTTGTATATGTACACCCAAGCAGATTTTTTTTTAAAGTTTCATACTGTGCTGATTTTTCAGTGTGAAGTGTATATTTGCTTTTCTTTTGACTCAAACAGTGACCTAGGCAGGCTCCTTCCAGAAAAATCATGGTAGTAACTTTTTGTACACCTTCTTTCCTGTCCTCAAAGTCTTTAAACTACAGTTTCTATTAGTCTCCATGGTTCTAATGCATGTAGTAGCTTCCTCTCTGTTCTTCACAAATATTCACTGATAGCAAAAAATAGTCCCTTGATATTTTTTTCCACTGTGACTCAGAGAACAATAGGAGACAAAGGACTTGAACATGATCTGTCTAAATTTGCTCAGCAGGATCCTCCCTTTTCCTAAAGGTTATATTAACATCCCCCAGAAAGAAAAAAAGTTCCCGTGTATCATTCAGGGATTCCCAATGTCAGAAAGAATAATGGAATATTGTGAAGTCACAAGCTACAGATATATTTAAACCTTACCATGTATTTCAGTGCAGCAGTCAAGAGAGGTAAATTTTCTCTCTGAAAGAAATATGTTCTAGGCATTAAATGAGCAAGGGGATTTATTGTCTTCAGATAACGGGAATAAAGTAGATACATGTTGAAGACTATGACCTTTAAGTGACAAAGAAAGACAACACAGTCACTATACAGGGACACGATTACCTAAAAGGTTGTAAAGCCACAGGCCATCAAAGAACATATGCTACTAAATATATAGATACTCTGAGAAAATAATACACAGTTCGCAGTAAAATTCCATCTGGCTTCTGTGGATCCTAGGTCATTTTTATTCTTTCTGTCCTGAACTACAGAAGATGATTAAGAATTATTTTAAGGCTTGTGTTGGAGGCTAGCAGAGTGGATTGCAGGCTTTGAGGAAGCGCTTCCATATGTGTATGTGTATATATGTGCTGATAGCCCCAACCTGCACCAAAATTCTCATTATATTCATGCCCAGCTTACAGATGCCCTTGCATCTGGCTTATAACTGGGAATCACAACTTCTGAAGATTGTTTTGAACCATAACTACTTTTTTACCCCTTTCACAATATCATGAATTTAACACTAAACCTACATCTGTTATGTAGTGTTCACATGGGAAACACTCCAATATTCCCTAATTATCATGTTACCAGAAAAAACAAAAACAAACAAACAAACAAACAAAATTCCAATAAAACAACAAATCCTGACTATTTAGCTTTACTTCTCAGAGAGGATTAGCATAGAATACTGAAACTTTCCTTTTAAGTCACTTCAAACAGCAAAAGAACTTTTCATGGCAATATATTTTTACATTTTGCTGCATAACTTCTTACTTTAATTTTGTCAAAATACCTATATGCTTTCTGGTCCATTGTATGGAGATTATTATGTGGCAAATAAAAGAGGTGTTGTTTGGATTTTTAAAAAAACTCTTGTTATTTTTTGTTCTTTCTACTTTGGTTTTTATACCTGTGTGTGTGTGGATGTGTGTGTGTAACATCAGAAATTGAGATAACCAAAATAAAGAACAGTTAAATATGGAGACAGAACACTGAGCATAAAGGAAGAAAGTTTTAGTTCTGTGATTTCTGTGAAGTTTCTTTTTTTTTTTAAGATATTTTCTTTATTTACATTTCAAATGTTATCCCCTTTTCTGGTTTCCCTTCTGAAAATGCCCATTCCCTCCTCCTCCCTCTGCTCACCAACCCACCCACTCCAGCTTCCTAGCCCTGGCATATAGCCTTCTCATGAACAAGGGCCTCTCCTCCCATTGATTACTGACTAGGCCATCCTCTGCTACATATGCAGCTGGAGCCATGTGCCCCACCATGTGTATTTTTTGGTTGCTGGTTTAGTCGCTGGGAACTCTGAGGGTACTGATTAGTTCATATTGTTGTTCCTCCTATGTGCCTGTAAACATCTTCAGCTACTTAGGTCCTTTCTCTAGCTCCTCAATTGGGGACCCTGTGGTCAGTTCAATGATTGGCAGTGAGCATCCACTTCTGTATTTGTCAGGCACTGGCAGAGCCTCTTAGGAGACAGCTATATCAGGCTCCTCACAGCTCTTGTTGGCATCTGCCACAAGTGTCTGGCTTTGGTGGTTGTTTATGGGATGCATCCCCAAGTGGGGCAGTCTCTGGATGGTCATTCCTTCAGTCTCTGCTCCACACTTTGTCTCTGTAACTCCTTCCATTGTTATTTTGTTCCTCCTTCTAACAAGGATCAAAGTATCTACACTTTGGTCGTCCTTCTTCTTGAGCTTCATGTGGTCTGTGAATTATATCTTGGGTATTCCAAGCTTCTGGGCTAATATCCACTTATTAGTGAATGCATATAATGAGTGTTCTTTTGTTACTGAGTTACCTCACTCAAGATGATATTTTCTAGTTCTATCCATTTGCCTAATAATTTCATAACTTTATTGTTTTTCTAGTTGAGTAGTATTCCATTGTGTAAATGTATCACATTTTCTGTTATCCATTCATCTGAGAGACATCTGGGCTCTTTCCAGCTTCTGGCTATTATAAATAAGGCTGCTATGAGCATAGTGGAGCATGTTGGATCATCTTCTGGGTATATGCCCAGGAATGGTATAGCTGGGTCCTCAGGTAGTAAGTACTATGTCCAATTTTCTGTAAAACCACCAAACTGATTTCCAGAGTGGTTGTACCAGCTTGCAATCCCATCACCAAAGGAGCAGTGTTCCTCTTTCGCCACATCCTTGCCAGCATTTGGAGTTTTTGTTCTTAGGCATTCTGACCAGTGTGAGGTGGAATCTCAGGGTTGTTTTGACTTGCATTTCTCTAATGACTAAAGATGTTGAACAGTCCTTTAGGTGCTTCTCAGCCATTCGGTATTCCTCAGTTGAGAATTCTTTGTTTTGCTCTGTACCCCAATTTTAATAGGGTTATTTGGTTCTCTGGAGTATATACAAAGAACTCAAGAAATTAGACTCCCAAAACCAAATAATACGGTGAAGTTTCTTAAGTGCTTCTGGAATCGTATTATTTAATTTTGAAAGCACTGTGCTAGCTAGTACTCTCTAAAGACAAGGAACTGCAAGCATATGTGTTCATATGCTCATATAAACACACCCACAAGAAAAGCAAATTTACTAGATTGGGTTTTACATGGCTTGGTCCAGGTAATCCAGCAATGTCTGACCCACACTAGACAGCTCCAGAATCTACATGTTTTCAGTCCACAAGGTTATATGTCTCAGCAGTTCCAACCTGCCACTGAAGGCCAGGATTCCAGGAGAGCTGCTAAGTTGCAGCAACAGAAAGAGGAGGAGGAGAAAGAGGAGAAGGAAGAGGAAGAGTAGAAGAAGAAAGATAAGAAAGAGAAAAAGGAGAAAGACAAGGATGAGGAAGTGAAGGAGGAGGAGGAGGAGGAGGAGGAGGAGAAGGAGGAGCCACTTGCCAGCAAGTGTGAGGGCAATGAAGAAAAAAAAAAAGGAATTTTCCACTTTCATGGCCTTTTATTTATCTGGGTTGACATCAGGAGGTGCTACCAAATTTAGTATAGGTCGGTTTAATTTGGAAAATCTGATTAAGAAAATCCTTCAAAGGAGTACCTAGAAGTTTGAGTTTTAGTTGATTCCAGAGGCAGACATGTTGACAACTGAAGTAGTCACTGCAGGCAGACACTAAGACTAACCTTAAATTAGTTCTATATTTTACTTGAGAATCTAAAGCAAAAAAAGCATTCAAACATGGCTAAACTCAGAGTCTTTAACTGACATGCATATTAATTACAAGAAGCACATCTGGTTGACTGTGCTCCCTCCACATGACCAGAGTTTTCTCCAAAACCCCTGATCTCCATGTGCCTTTTTACTCCTCTGGTTCTGACTCCTTGGCTTCTTCTGGATTTATATCAGATTCTTAGGTCAAATTTACAGACTTCAAAAATGAGAGTGTAAAAGGGATCGGCTTATCAGCTCTGCCCAGGTCTCCAGCATGGTTTTAAGACTTGAAAAATACCTGAAGTGGGTCTACCTTAGGTGACCTGTGGCATGTTCTAACTCTAATATACTCAGTCACACACAATGAAATGCCTGTTTAAGGTTGTGCTCAAGTAACAAGACAAACCCTAGAGTACAATGAGACACATTACAAATAGAATACAAAAGTGATCCAACCCATAGTACAAACACACTTCCTAAAATTCAAACTGGAAAATTTTAAAGAAATATTTCAAATTGGAAAAATAAATTGATCAACTCCTTACAATGAGAGAACACAGGAGTATCATTAGTAAAGGTGAGATAAAGCACTTCCTGTTTTATAAGTACAATTAGATACAATTTATAGCCACAGACACACAATAATCTATAGGGCAAGCTGTTCTGCAGGATACAGGTCAAGAACACAGGAAAATTTCACAGAAATAACAATGCATTTAAGCCTTTCTGAGGATATATCCATTGAATATCTATTGAAGATATACGTCACAACTAGCAATTTTACTGCTGAAGAACCCTGAGAAGTTCTTGACTGGTGGCCCATGAAACATGTACAAGTATGCTTCCATAAATCAATGCTGGTAGAAACATGACTGAGAATGTTAGGGACCCAAATAGTCTGTGTAGTAATTATTCAATAAAACATTATATAGATATGAAATAGGAGTCAATCTCCACCTTTCTTTAAACATCATAATACTTTACAGCATTCTTTTTATATGCTAAACCTTTAAAAAACTATTTGGTTATACATTTCAAAAGACCAGAAACATACCCAAAGACCCCTGTGGCTCTTCTCATTAAGAATATTTTGCATATCACACAATTACACTTGTTGATAAAGCATTGCTAAATTTGGGCCAACATTGGTGTAAATTCCTCTTGAAAGTAAAGAAAATCAGAATGATACCTAGTTAATGAACACAAGAAACTGGAAGGAAAGTGGAAGAGGAGAAATGAGAAGGAAGGAAAGAAAAAAACTTTAATGGAATTCAAAGAGGAAAAGAGAAAGACTTCACAAAGACTTGTGAAAGATGCAGCCATCTACAGCCAGTGGGATGAGTCAGGAGGCAAAGAATTTGCTCTCATGTTTGATGACCTGAATCTGTTCCCAGAACTCACATTAAGGTGGAAGCAAAGAACTGACTCCCTAAAGCTATCTTCAGACCTCCACGTGTGCACCTTATCATGTGTACACACATATCATATGCACAGATCATGAAACATTTTATACACTGTAAAAGGTTCTGTTCTGTTAAGTTTGTACAAGTTCTATTGAACCTCCACTCATATCTATGAATAATATATATTCCCTGCACTTTAAAAATGAGAAAAGTATTGATAAAATTAAATACTTAATTAAGGATGCAATGAGGTAGGGGGTATGGAGAGATGATTCATCAGTAAGAGAATTTGTTGCTCCTGAAAGAAGACCAGGGTTTGATTCTCAGCACTCACTTCATAGCTTATGTATATGCAGGTAAAGCACTCATACCGATAAAATACCATAAGTAGTTCTTGAAAAAAATGTTTTTCATAGAATGCAGAGAGAGGAGATGAGAGTGAGAAAATGAGAGTTAGTGAAATAAGTATTAAGAAAAGATGTGAGAGAAAGTAAGGGGAGGGAAATGTAAATAAAGAGAAGGGAGATTTTCACTAAAAAGTGATGTCCCAGCAATATCTGTGAAAGGGGTATATAAATAAATATCATTGCATCTGAATTGGCTAATTTTATCAATCTGTACCCACAAATGCAAACTTTTTTTCAGCATACCTGCATTATGCATACACAAGGAACTGTTTGACTTCTGCAATGTGTGCCTTTTGGGGAAAAGAACTGCCTGATCCATTGGACCCTTGAGTGAGGGTGGTCATTTTATCTAGTCTTTGAACATGGTTTTAGTACCTGACCTAGAAAGGCATCATGACAAAGCATAGTTGGGTCATGACTTCAAGTGACAGATGCGATGTGGAAGTTTATGATGATAAAAAAAAGCATTTTGTCAATATCAGTTAAGTTGAAGAACCAGATATAAGAATTCCACCTTTGTTTCACTAATCCACCCATATATGGTTGTTTTTTTTCTTGATTACAAACTGTGTCATATAATATGAGGATGTGTATATACAGAACTAAGGACAAGGTGTCAGTGGTATTGAGAAGTGTATGGGATTGGCTAATACGTTTAAATGGTTTAGCTAGTAATGGTGATAAGTGACTATTGAAAAAGAAAGAAAAGGTTATTGTGTGGCTAATTGTGCATGCAGCAGTTACTTGGTTTCAATCTCATACCAAGGTTTTTAGTAGCATTAGCTTCTGCTTAACATAAACTTAGCTCTGACACAATAGCTGGAAGAAAGAGGCATATGGGTAGGTGTAATTTTGATATGATGATTTATATTTGCAGATAGTTATCTGACTCAAATGTGAAGAACCACCATTTTCCTTGAACAGGCTGACTTCAGTGTGGGGGCCCACATCATTATCGTCTGCTTTATGAACTCTGTATATTTGTTACCACCAAAAACTAACTTTGTAGAATTCTTAACTGTACTAACACATAGATTTTCAAGAGTTTTGCCTCTTTATCACTCTTTTAACAGCCACTTTCTGAGTGACTATATCCCTTCTTTGAATCTATGTGCATATAAGAAAGCAGTGGGCCCTATCTTGGCTTATACCAGAGTAAAAAACTATAGTCAAGTATATCAAATCAAGTAAGAAATGTAGTAGGGAGAATAAAATAACAACATAAAAATGAGGGTGTCTTCTCACGAACTCTGGATATATGGTTTAAAATAAACCTAAAAACCTGTCAGTAAGAACAAAATGCATTCCCTTGATATACTTATTTTCATAATTCCCATTTTTACCAATAAGTGAAATTAGAATGTTTAATAAATGAACCACATCACGAATTGTGATTGTCTGCCCCAGCTTAGACACCATCCTGTGTCAAGTCACTGTTCCAGTGTCACCACTGTATCTCTTAGCACATAAGATGAACTTGGCATGCCCATTCTTTGTCTAAGACCTGAGACACGGTCCCAGGCTTATTATGTATCTTCTGGATATAGTTTCAGATGATGAGGTGAATATTATTCTTTTAGCCATGAAATGACTAGTTATAGCCACCCTCTAAGACTTCTGACTTGTCCTGGATGAATGTTCTTGCCTATGAACAAGTCACTGACTTAGAAACAGGAATGGGTCATTCATAGGCAGCCTTTCCAACTTTGTTCAGTAAAGCCTACTCTAATGGGAGTTGATTGCCTTTGTATATTAAAGGTAAAATTGTTTAATCAGTCTACTGAATGTTCATTAACTACATAAAACTAGCCGAAGCCTATGTGGGCAATACAGACACAGAGGGCATTTTAGATTTAGCCCTCCCTTCCTCTTAAACACTATATATCGTGATAAGGACTGTTTTTGCTTCCTATCTTAAAGTCAGTTATTATGTTTTCTGAAATAGGCAATTATGTTCATACTGTTTAAGAAAGCTAAATCTATAAAATTGAAAATTTACTTTACATTTTAAATTATTTTTGCATTAATATATTACATGACAGAATGAGGATCCTTTTTAGTTTACACACAAACTTGGAAGCAGACACTTTCTAGTTTTGCCTCTTTAAGTTCATGGGGTTTAGTCTGTAGCTACCCTGATATGCTTTGTCATCACTACGACACTCAATGTATGTGGTTCCCAATAATTTAAGAGGAAAAGACATGGCTTGATATGCATCTATTGTAAATGCCTTTTTTATTTTATTTTGTTGAGATTATAGCTACATCATTCTTCATTTCCCTTAACTCTCTTTGAATTTTCCCCATGTACCTGCACTCTGTGCCTTATTAAAATTCAATAAATACTTAATTAAACACATAAATACAACCTGTTCCTTGTATGTGTAAGTTTTAAGGGCCAAGCTTGTGGTATGGGAAAACCAACTGAAGTGCTTTTTCCTCACAAAGACTATTTCTCCCTCTCAAATTTCTTTGGATGCTTGGTGTTCTTCTTCTAGGGTTAAGGCCTCAAGTGATTCCCCTCTCCTCATTAGCATATCAAGTGCTGTCACATTTAAGAAGCCATGTTGGTGACACTTCATTGGTATAGTTTCTGACATTTCTAGGAGACACAGTCTCATAGCAAAGTACTTGTTTATTCCTTGGACTGTTATATTCTTCAATTGCAGAATACCACCACTGCTCAAAATGAAAAGGTTTGGAGCCCAGTACTAGCTGGTGATATACAACACAACTCCTGTTCTTTACCTAAGATTCAGAGATTGAACACATTTAAAATAAACACAGGCTAACAAGCATTGAGAATTTTTTCACAAGCCTTGTACTAAATCATGTTAGTCTAATGTGAAAACATATCTTAAAGACCATTTAAAAGAGTAACAACAGCAATAAAGACCATCGGTGCTCACAACTGTGTTAAGGAGCAAAATATAATCAAGAAGGCATTATTCTAAGGAACCAGAGTCAGAGATGCTAAGAAAATGGTTGTCATGTAGCAGGTAACTAGAAATCGGTTCTCCTTCAGTTAGTTCACATTCTGCCAAGGGTGCGTCAGTGAGTAGTACTCAAACATCTACTATGCACCTGAAGAATCAAGCATTCAGGAAGAAGCCTGAGAAGCAGGCAACATTTACTCAAAAGAATACACTGTGAAGAGAGTATAGGATGGGGTAAAGTCTAGAAACTTTGTGGTTGCTTATAGGATAACAGGGAAGGATAGTTTGTCTGTTCATGGTAGACTTTGGAGAAGTGCATGGAAAAGAAGTGGGAATTGTTATTTATTTATTTTTTTTAAAGATCAAAGCTATGGGCATGATTTAAAAGAGACAGTTTGTATTTGGAAATAAATTGGAAAACTACAGTGTGCCCGGAACACAGAGACTAGAGCTATTTCCTTGGATGGATTTGGGATCATAAGAGAGAATAAAGCATGATTGGTTTCATAGCTGACAGCAAAGTGTTGAGATTTCAATTGAAGAAAGATGGGCAGTTACTAAGAAAGTTTGCATTTGTGAAGAGACAAAAGTTTTCTGTGTTCAAATATTTGATTCTTTAAAAGTGTACATCCTGTGCAGCAAGCAAAACAACCTATGGATATAAAGCTTGGCAGGAGTTTGGAACATATGAGGACAAATATGAGACCTTGTGGTAATAATAAAGTTCTCCATTTCCTTAGTTAAGAATGTCCATTTAGTTTTGAGAGTTTGTGTGTTTTGGTGTGTGTGTCTTTGCAGGACTGTCTACATGGCAAGGTCCCTTGTGCACAGGGTGTCAATCAGAGACACAGGCCATAGGGCACTGATGCATTAGGTGAGAAATGTAAACTAGGAAAACAGGAGTGTTGATACCCACATGTCCAAAACACACTGGAGCACCTTAAAAGAAAAGAACTGATTATTCTATATGCCAGCTTAGATCCCTGCTTGGAAGAAGGTTTCCTTTTCTTGGAAAATTTCTTAAACCCCTTTGCTGTTCTAACTTTCTCATGATTTCTTCCTTCATTCCTCACATTAGGCTGCTCTTACTACTACATGGAGTAGTGACCCACAGTCCTTAATCTTCCCAGAATGCAACAGGAGCTAGCAATGTCTTAGCAATATTTTTATTTATCTCTTTTAAATTTATATTTTATTCATATTGTATTGTATTGATATCATAGTCTTCTCTATTAATTTATGATATCCACTTGACTTTCCCACCTAATACCTTTCTGACTATATTAGAGAAAGTGACACCCTTCCCCAGCAGTAATTTCTTTTTCCATGAAGCAATGCTATAGGGATTATTGCTTACTTTTTTTTTTTGAAAAATTCATTTTCCATTTCATCATGGAAATTTTCAAGAAGATGCAACTTAAAGAAATTTATAGGCTGATGTTTCATGTACACAATCTCAATACTAGCTATAATCAACATTAGACTGATTATATAACTCAAGGATCCACTTCTCTTGAGTATTTAAATAAAATTATTTTTATTAAAAACAAAAATCACTGTAGCTTGCGAGGCTGCAGTGAATGACATCATCTGTAAGATCATTCTCTTCCATGATTTTATAATTACCCAATGCAGGAAACAGCTGAAGGAGTCCTCGGTATCTCTCAGATAGCTGAACTCATAGTCACTTCTTCTAACCTACAATTCCTGGGCTAAGTCTTCTCTCTATGTGAAACTTTCCCTGATTTCTGATGTCAGTCTCCCCAGAAGCTCTTTGAATGAACCTTCAATCCATATTTCTCAGTCATTTAAAAAATCCTTGGGGAAAAAAAAAACTGTTTCATTATCTTAAACTGAAAACTCTGTGACATAAGTGCTTCAGGACAAAGTTTATCAATTAAGATATACTAGTTGTGATATGGAAGATGCTATTCTATAATGATTTCCTGAGGTGATGTGGGTTCAATCAAAGCTTACCACCAACCTGTCTTTAGATACTTACCCATGATAAGGATTTACTTTTACCTGCAAAAGGAGGAAGTAAATGGTGAGATCTGCAGGAGTAATTTGAAAGAATCATTTAAGACATATGTCTGCTCCATGGTTATGACCCATAGCAAGAAGGGGTGATCTGTTGTGGCACAAATATTAGATAGTGACAAACAACACTGACATTTTGTCATAATCAAAGACATGACTCAGACACAGCAACATGGCAAAGACGAGTGCCAGCGTTTGGTGACAAATCACTTGAATCTGACAGCATACTTCACGGCATAGACTTTCATCCATCACAGAGATATTTTTTAAAAGAAAGCATAGAACACAAAACACTCTACTTTCACAATTTGATGTCAGGAGATGGAAAGTGAAGAAAGGGGAAGCCAGAGGCAGAGACAAAGACAGAGGGCCTGAATTGCAAAAGAGTGGCTCTCAGTTTATTTTAAGCTTCTCATTTGTCAACATTCTCACACTCCATAATTCAATAGTGTGCTTGGCTCATCTCTTCATGGAAATTGATATAAGCTGAGTAGTGGGAGAGGAGTGTGTGAGGCAGTGAGAGAGCCCAAACTTGGGCATCAAAGGTTACAGGATACTTGACATGCATATTTTATAAGTATATAATTATGCATATGAGTTTATATGGGTTTCATGGTTATTTCTATTTCACCTTGTGCAAAACAGTCTGCTAACCAACTAGGATGACCTGTTAATAATAATTGAATAGAAGTCAGTTATGCACAGTGAGTTCACTTTGAATTTTAAAAATTATGTCTTTTAGTTCAAACAGTTTATAAGGCCTCTAATCCGCCGATTTCCATCTTGTTTATTTGTACATCAAATATTCATTAAATACTGTGCTGGGACAAACATTATTTTGGATCTTGAGACACAACACTGAAAATAAGGGAAGGATGTTCCCTCTCTGAGGCAGCTCCAGAGAAAGGATACAAAAAGCAAACAAGTTAAAATTAAAGTCGTGATAAGCTTATAACTATACAGAAAATGAAATAAATTACATTGAAAATGATTGATTAGGTCATGGTCAGGGGTTAAAAAAATCGTGTGTGTGTGTGTGTGTGTATGTGTATTTTCACAAATGTGCATATTTGGAGAGCAGATATCAACTGCATGTGTTCCTCAGTTATACCCAAAATTTGTTTGGGAGAACTTTCTCCCAAACCTAGACCTCACTATATAAATAGTCAATAACCTCAAAGATTCTGCCTGTCTCCATGCACAGCATTTACTTGAGTTCAAACTACCAAAACTCAGGTCCTCTGCTTATAATTTAAATGCTTTTCTAACTGAGCAATTGTCCCAGACCCTAGGAGTACACATACTGACCAAGAGTTTTCCGGTTGAGGCCCAGCCTTTCTCTTACCTCCTTTCTTCTTTGGAACAAGGCTGTGCACTACTGCCAGGATTGATCTTCCACTCTGCTCCCAGCTCGCCTTGAGTCACTGGGATTTCAGGTTTGAACCATCAATCCCAAAATGAAATATACTCAAAATATGTTGCATATCTAAAATGCTGAGTGTGAGTAATTTTATCAAGACCTTTAATAGTAATACAGGTAAGCTGGGAATCTTTGCTCTCTTGTATTCCTATCCTGAGATTCTACCTTACACTAAACAGAATGGCTAAGATCAAAAACTCAGATGACAGCACATGTTGTCAAGGATGTGGAGGAAGAGGAACATTCCTCCATTGATGGTGGAATTATAAACTGGTACAACCATTCTGGAAGTCAATCTGGAGGTTCCTCAGAAAATTGGAAATTGATCTACCTGAAGACCCAGCTATACCATCTTGGGCATATATCTAAAAGATGCCCCACCATATCACAGAGGCTCATGCTCTGCTATGTTCATAGCAGCCTTATCTGTGATAGACAGAAGCTAGAAAGAACCCAGATGTTCCACAATGGAAGAATGGGTACAAAAATTGTGGTTCATTTACACAGTAGAATATTATTCAGATATTAAAAATGAGGAAATCATAAGTTTTACATGCAAATGTGTGAAACTAGAAAATAGCACCCTGAGTGAGGTAACCCAGACCCCAAAGGACATGCATTGAATGTACTCACCAGCCAGTGGATATTAGTGAAAAAAAGTACAGGATACCTAGGGTATAATCCACAGAACTCAATAAGGATAACAATCCAAGATCACAAGTGAGGTTGCTTCAATTCCACTTGGGAGGAAGAAGAAAATAATCACAGGAGGCAGAGGTAGTGAAAGACCTGGGTGTGAGAAGGGAGGAAGATGGAAAAAGGGAAACCTGATCAAGTATGAGGGAAATGGGAGGAGAAGCCTTGAGGGACAGCAGAGTGAATGGAAATATGCAACCTCATGGGTTGGGAGGTGTGAGGACCCTCTAAAAAGTAGACCTTGTAGGTGAGAACTCAAAAAGAGGGGCTTAAGTGAAATGCCCAACAGTGGGGAGAGGAAACTCATAGAGTCTACCTCCAGTAGAAAGACAGGGCATCAAGTGGAGGGATGGACTTGCCATCCCATAGTCCATAATTCTGACCCAGTATTGTTCCTGTCTAAAAGAACTTCAGGGACAATCATGGAGAAGAGATTGAGAGAAAGGTAGTCCAAAGGCTGGCCCAACTTGGGATCCATCTCCAGTGGAAGCTCCAAGGTCAGACTCTAGTACTGATACTAAGATGTCCTTACAGAGAGGAGCATGGCTGTCCTCTCAGAGGGCCAACAAGCAGCTGACTGAAACATAAATACTTACACTTAACCATCATACTGAGGTCACAGACCCCTGTGGTTGAATTAGGGAAAGGCTGGAGGCTGAGAAGGGTGACCCCATCAGAAGACCAGCAGTCTCAACTAACATGGATCTCTGAGATGTCTCAGTGAGCCACCAACCAGGTAGCATACAATAGCTGATATGAGGCCCCAACACATATACATCACAGGACTGCCTGTAGAGACCATATTCAGTAGATAGTCATGGCCCCTGGTTGAAGAATGGGGCCACCCACCACAAGAATATTAATCCAGAATTCCTCCTGTCAAAAGGGAATGCAGTGACAAAAAGTGGAGCAGAAACTGAAGGAAAGGCAATCCAGAGACTGTCCTACTTAGGGATCCATCCCATCTGTTGACATCAAACCCAAACACTATTGCTGATGCTAAGAAGTGCTCACTTACAAGAGACTGGTATACCTGTCCCCTGAGAAGGTCTGACAGAGCTGGTCCAGTACAGATGCGAATGTACACAGCCAAACATTTTACTGAGCACAGGGACCACAATGGGGATGTTAGGGCTGTAGGAGCTGAAGGGGTTTGCAGCCTCATAGGAAGAACAACAGTATCAACTAGCCAGAACCCCAAAACTCCCAGCAACTAAACCACCAACTAAAGAGTACACATGGGGTACCCGTGGCTCTAGTTGGATATGTAGCAGAGGATTGCTTTATCTGGCATCACTTGGTCCTTTGGAGGCTTGATGATCCAGGATAAGGAAATGCTAGCCCACTGAGGCAGGAGTGGGTGGGTGGGTGGGGAAGCAGCCTCATAAAGGCAGGGAGAGGGAGTAGGGTAGGGGGCTTGTGAAGGGGAAACTGGGAAGGGAGGTAACCTTTGAAATGTAAATAAATAAAATAACCAATAAAAATGTATCATAATAAATATAACTTTTCAGTCTTTATAATGTGTGTGTGTTTTAGACTATTTGTTATTTAATAACCAATTAAAATTATTAAAAGAGTATTTGGTTGTGGTAAATCTTCAATCCCAATAAGCCTGTGCAAAGGACACACAACTCAGTTATAAAATGTATAAACTGCACACCGAGATTGGGCAGATGCACCACTACACTACTCCATTCCCCAGCGGTGAGGTCCCTCTCTACTTACAGCTTCTCCAGGCCATAAGGTTCTGCTGCATATTATTTCTACCTGCTCTTCCTCTGCCGTCTTTCTCTCTCCCTTCTGTCTCCTCATCTTCCCTTCCTCCTTCTCCTTCCTCTCTAATATTTCTAGCCACATTTTTCCCTTCAAATGCCCAATCACAGGCTCTAACCTTTATTTGACCAGTTAAAATGGGAGAAGGTTCACATGACATCACCAGAGTAGGTGATTCACTCCTCATCAGGGCAGCCACTCTTAAGGAAGTAGAATTAGAACTAAAATACAAACAGAACCAGGGCAATCTATAGTAGTACTTCTTCCAGCGTTGTACTGCCTCCCAGTTTTCTGTCTTGATATAAGTTATTCTAAGGTATAGCAACCTCGACATTCTTCTGAAGACCCAGGAAAAATCATATCATTTTCTTTCTCAAATTTCATCTGTTAAAGGCCTTGTAATAAAACCATTGCTACATCATAGAGTTTAGTGTATCCATCCCTTCTAATCTATATTACATACTGAGTCTGGTGGTGAAATCTCAGACCTCCGGCTACTAAAGGCTAGACTAGGTTATGGGAAATGATTAAAGTTAGACTGGGCAAAGACATAAAACTTCATTGGATTTTAATTCAACTATTGGTGTAATTGAACCAAACAAAGGACGTGACAGAGAGAGCTGTATATTGCAGTGTTTCATCAATGAAGAAAGTAGGCACTTCTTGTTCCTATCAGAACACAATTTGTTCTCTAGTTGTACAGATACAGTTATATAACAGTAGAAATATCAGCAACAACAGAATATTGTGTTATAAGTAATATTCAAGTACTAGAGAGATGTCTCAGTAGCTAAGAGTGTGTTTTTATTGCTGTCACATAATACCATGATCAAGGCAACTTGCATAAGAAGTATTTTTAGCTTTAGAGCTCTGGAAGTAGAGACATGGCAACAGGAGCAGGTTCAGAAGCAGGGGCAGAAAGTTGTGATTGTCATGAACTCACAAAGCCCTTAGTGAGCTGGATGTGGGTTGAGGCTATACACCCTCAAGGACAACTTCAGTGACATACTTGCTCTAACAAGTCACTGCTCCTAAAACTGCACCAAGTAGGTAGCAAATGTTCACCTATATGGGTCAATGGAGAAACTCTTATTTAATATACTATACTGTGCAAGCATGAGATCCTGAATTAAGTTTCCTAGGACTCATATAAGATTCTGGGTGTGACTGTATTTGCCTAGAGAGCCAGCACTGCCAAAAGCAGAGATTGTAAGACCATCAGGTCTTCAACCTACCTCTAGGATCAGTGTGAGACTCAGTCTTAAAGAAATAAGGTAGAGAAACATAGAAATCTGGAATCATCCTCTGACCATGCACACACATGTCCGGATATACCATGCATGTAACACACACACACACACACACACACACACACACACACACACACACACACACACTAATATTCAAGTACCTCTAAAAACTGCCATAAATATACAAAAAAAATTACCCATAATATTGGAACACACTAAGTGCAGCTGAACCCTTATAATAATGGAATCCTATAAAACCAAAACCAAGGAATACTATTAATCACTATTCTCTAAATGCTTATATTTCTCTGATAAGGAAACGCATAAAGAATCCCAGGTGATCCCAACCTCTCCTCTGGAAAATGAGTCTGGAACTGAAGATCCTCAGTAACAAAAGCAGCTTCTGTGGTGTCCGGCTCATCATAGTTACTTATAAATTCAAGTTGGAACCATTCAAAAGACCACATTTGGTGACCTCGGTGTACCAGCCACACTCTGTCTCCTAAAGTTTTCATAGCACTGCCAGCTAGATATCAGCTAAAACAATAAACCATTTGGGAGAGATATTTTGGAGTCCAACTGTAATAGATCCTAACATACAAGGTTGCTGTGGTGTTTCAACTGTGACAAAACATTATCTTCTCTTTACTAAGCCAGTTGTATTTCATTATGTCAGTCTAATTCATAGGTTTTACTGCTGACACATTATGCATGAGAAACAACTTATGGGTGAAGGGTTTATTTTGGCTGATGTTTCAAGGGTACCATACAACATGGTGAACAAGACGGAACATCAGGAGCTTGTGATAGCTGGAAGCACTGGATCACCAATCAAGAAGCAGAGAGATGAATGCTGGTGCTCACCTGAGGCTGGTTATTTTATTCAGTCTGGGACTCTAGCCCAGGCAGTGGTGTTTCTCGTATTTAGTAGGAGTTCTTTTTCTGGAAAGACCTACATATACAAACACAGAGATGCATTTCAGCACTGGAGCTAGGTTGAGCCAAACTGGTAATGAAGAAATCTATGTCCACAACTCTAGCAAACTAACACCCAAGAGTGGTACCTGGACTGAGCATAGGCAAAATTGAATTAAACACAGAAGAGAAGGCTAGGAATGTTTCTACTGGGCATAATAAGGGCAAGAAACATGAAATTATGTGGGTGCTTAGTGAGAGCCATAAATAGTTATGCTATAGCATAGAGCACTGATAAGTTGTAACTGAGCTTTGGCGAGTTCAGACACCTTTGATGCCACCATAAGCCACTCAGCCTTGGATATCTTCCCAAGGTAGATGAATTCAACCTGAAAAATGTACCTTATATTCCATCTCACCCAGTAGAATGTTTAAGTATGTTTTAATAATTTGTGAAAAGATCATTTTGACTAATCCTAACATAATCCTTCTAGAAATTTTGATCACAGTGAATGTTGCATTTAATAGACTTATTTAGTTCTTGTTCATTACTAGCCATTTTCCCTTTCCTATACATCTGTCCTTTCTTCAATGCCTTTAATCATTCTTTAAATCCTATTATGGAGTAATTAAAATGACCAACACCTTTTACAACCAGGGCTCCCAAACCAGCAACTTCACGAGTTGAAGCACTCCTTTTTCTACAAACATCTGGCTGATCTGTTATAATATTATCCACATCTCACACGTGTCCAACAGAAAAAGCATGTATCTAATGGCAAACTGTAGGTGAATCTCTGATACACATCCACACAAACAGATGTGTGCACCCTACATGCACACACACACACACACACACACACACACACACACATGCACACAAGTAGCCTCCCTTCTACATATGCACTAACACAAAATAAGCACTAGGACAAGATGGCACAATCTCCAGACATTATGGATCCACGCAGCTTTTCTGAATGTCATTACTTATAGAGAAAAAGACATTGGAAGTGAGGAGCCTCTGTCCTTAAGATCTATGATTCTATAAATGGGACATTGTATACCATGCCCTGTAGCTTTATACACACAGCACATAACCTCACAATATATTTTAAATAATAAAATTTTTCTGACAGAATAATATCTTTAAAAATAATTGGAAAAGACCAAAATACATATCAGATCCAGGCTTACACAGGGAGCCCTTGTCATCTTCGAACCTCTGTGAATCACTTTCTAAACAGAACTGGCATGAAGGCTGTGAGATACAACATGCTAATTAGATTGTTCTCTGCTTCGGAAATTCTCGTTTGTTCTATACTTCCCTCATAGAAAACTTATGAAAAGCTGCTAGAAATCGGGTTGTAATTTTGAATGGCACATAACTTTATGACCTGGAATGGTGGGATAATTGAGAGTTATAGTGCTTCAGACACCATGTGGCAATTAAGCCTTCTGATGCTTATCGCATTCTGACATCTGATATTTTAGGAAAATCCAAGGATCCCACAGGTTCTTTTCTGCTACTCACTTTTCAGGTGAGCTTTTGAAGTTAAAGAAATCCCCATGAGTGGGCACACGACTCATACACTATGGACTCAGGGATCATTCGGAAGCCAGCCTGGATACAATTACATCTATGTTTTGACAATGCTTTGAGGATAAAAATCTTTTTGATTAACTAGGCTATAGATCTAAATTATATCTTCATATACTACTAACTCTTTTGACCTTGAGAAAATTTTAAGTATCAGTGGTCTTTTCATCCACATCTATGTAATGAAGATTCAGACACCAACCACAGAGCTTAGAGAATAGAAGGAAGAATAGGGTTACACATTGATTACATCACCTCGTACATGGCTGTTACTCCTAGCCAATTTCAATTTATGATCTATGTTACCACAGGAACATATCAGTAATTATATTCCCCCAATACCTCAAAATCATTAATAAATGTCCCAGCTAACAATGTATTTATTCATATTAAGTAGAATAATAAGGCTATTTTGTTTGTTAAATGGAAACGGGGTAAGGAATTCTCAGAAAATCACACTCTATGCTCTTACCATTCCAGCAGTGCCTCCTGAAATTATGTAAATGGGGAGATGGGACAGAAGCAGGTGGTTGGGTGGAGGGCAGAAGTTAGATCTCCATGGCCTCAAGTCTTCACCATTAGGTTATTAAGTGTTGTTGCATGTTTGTTTGTTTGTTTTATGGGTGTGCTTGCCATCTCTGCTGTTATAAATGCAATACTAACCTTTTTCTACCTGCCTCAAGATGGTGGCAGATGGTCTAGCAATCCAGGAGATTGCTCCTCTTTTTTTTCTATAGCATGACTTTATCTAGTACAAAACCTGCTCTACCATATAATATATGCTTCTTCCTATGACCTATTCCACACGGAATTGTCTCTTCTATTTTGTCCTGTATCTGGACACATAAGTTGACACTTTTATTAAGACAACCTGCATTTGTTAAATGAGTGTCTGAGTAAACGTGAATGGATAAGAAGTGCTTGAAGAAAAGGAAGTAGTCTCTACAAGCAGCTCAGCCCAGCACTCGGGAGGCAGAGGCAGGTGGATATCTGAGTTCGAGGCCAGCCTGGTCTACAAAGTGAGCTCCAGGACAGCCAGGGCTATACAGAGAAACCCTGTCTCGAAAAACAAAAAACAAAAACAAAAAAAAACAAAAAACAAGCAGCTCAGATGCTAACATTTTGCATTTTGTTTTTGCCTTCTTTGAATAAAGAATATTTTTAAAAATATAAGGCATATGTACTTATAGGTACATATTTACATATTTAAAACATACTTCAGAAATATACTTTTTTGTAGACTATTTCCTAGTTCTTGAAGTATTTCTCAGACTATGTCAGACAACTGTATTTGAGCTGAATAAGTAGCTCAGTGGCTAAGAGAACTTGTTCTTTTAGAGGAGAGATTTTGACTATAACATGCACATTGACTAGCACACAACTGCCTATAATTCTAGGTCCTAGGGATAGTATGTCTTTGCCTAATCTCCATGGGTACTACAAGCATACGTGCACGCACGTGCGCACACACACACACACACATGCACACATACCCACAAATAAAAGTAACATAAATCTTTAAAAAGAGAGAACTCTCCATTGAGTACTGTAGACATGAATCGATTATGAACAAATCCATACTCTTTGTGGCACGATGTAAAATCTATGCTTACATTTCCCTGCAGTCTGAAAAGTTAAGTGTTACTGTAGATTTTGCTTATGAGAAAACCAAAAGTCAAAGAGGGTAACTCACACCAGGCACAGCTTGCAAATGCCTACATCACTCCTTCCCTTGTGCCCTTCTCTCTATCGTGACAGGCATGGTGAAGCAGTCCATATGTACACCTTTATATATATTTGTGTAAATTCTCACTTTTCTAATGATCACACTGTTACCAGCTCTACTCCCTGCTCAGTCAGCTTGGCAGGAAAGGCTTGTAATTGGAGAACAGGAGACACCGATTTCCTGCTGTGGGATGGAAAATAATTGCATTTTCCTCATGCTCTGCCCTCCTTTCATCATCTTGGAAAATGCTTATCTTTTGTAGCAACTGAATTAAATTCAATCTTCCATGGAAGACATCCTGGGAAGAAGTTCATGACATTAACAAGGAAAGTAAGTCAGACAGAAAGGCAAAAATGCCAGAAAATAAAGGAATTGATACTTCAGTCTAAGAGTCTCTTTCAATACCCTCAAAAAGAAACCCATCATCTTCACACCATCTCCTTAATTCTCTGTGGTCACTTCTCTTAGAAAGAGCTTCCTTATCTATTTACACTTCACTTTTACATCATGTCTTCCACTATATCTCCTCACCTGTCCTTGAACTCTTTAGCATCATTACTTTGTGTTTGATGCTCCAGGCTTGTGTATTGGTACCATGGTAATGCCTGTAGAAGAGAGAAAGGAGAGAAGAGAGGAAGAGGAGGAGGAGGAGGAGGAAGAGGAGGAAGAGAAGGGAGAGGAGGAGGAGAGAATAAAAGAGAAAAATAAATAAATGAGCTTATAGGACCCAAGATAAAAATAAACAGACATTCTAGGTAAAGAGTCTGTTCTCTGGATGTATGTATGTCTTTATTTGAGTAAAAAGTATCTCCTGAAAAGTTGATACTTCACTTTCTTCTGACCTATGTGTTTTATTAGTATTTTAATACAAAGAGTGAGATTCTAGGAGTTATCTTTCTGATTTTTTCCTTTGTTAAGCCAAACCCCATACCTCCATAGCTTTAATGTTCTTCACTACTAACCCATGTGACATTTTCTGAGTTTTTATTTCTTTATAACACTTGGACATATGAGAAGACCCCTAAAAGGACAGTCATTAGTCAGTTTTAAATTCCATGGCTGAGTCTGTACAATAATTAGTAGTAATTACATAGCAAGCCATGAGTGCCTATTAGGCCATGAAGCTAGGAAATATCATCCTCACTCAAAGTATCAGGAAAAGGCAAGTATTACCCAAATGAGATAACACATAAGATATCTTTTACATGAAAGAAACAAGAAATGTATATCTGTCTTCCAAAGCTACACAATGTGAAAATATGTATGTATGTATGTTTTTATGTATGTATGTATGCATATATGTATGTATCTGTGCATGCACCCACATGCATGCATATACACACACTTTTATTGGACTTTTCTAACTTCAATAGCAAAACAAAAGTGCATGGTGCTTCTGAAGCACATGACATAATGTGAAAACATGGTCTACAACGGGAAGAGCACTGTATTAAAATGAGTTATAAGTTGAAAAATAGAAAACATGAAGTTTAGCATCCATGCTGGCACCATTATGCTAAATGACTTGAAGAAAATCCTGTTACTATGGTCACATTCCTCATGTCTTATTATAGCAATTGATGTAAAAATAATTTGTGTTACTGCCTCTAACTCAAAATACTGTGCTTTCATTTTGTTTATCGAAAAGTTAATTTATGGAATCTGCCTGTATAAAATCCCAATGAAATATTAACACTAGTAGGGGAAAGTCCGTGGAGATTAAGAAAATTGAGTCACACTTGATTATTTATCTCAGTGATTAATGGAAACATTATGCCTTCAGTTTAGCTTTCTCTACCTTCTCCCAAAACACATTGAAATGGTGGTTCTTTTTATCCTTACAATACAGTTGTCTAAGCTGGGCATGGTGGCACATGCCTGTAATCCCAGCACTTAGGAGGCAGAGGCAGGTGGATTTCTGAGTTCAGGGCCAGCCTGGTCTACAAAGTGAGTTCCAGGACAGCCAGGGCTATATAGAGAAACCCTGTCTCAAAAAACCAACCAACCAAACAAACAAACACAAACAAACAAACAAACAAAAGCAATACAGTTGTCTAAAGGAAATGAAGGAACAAAGACTGGAGTAGAAACTGAAGGAAAAGCCATCTAGAGACTGCCGCACCTAGGGATCCATCCCATCTACAGACACCTAACCCCTACTACTGCTGATACCAAGAAGCTAGCTGACAGGAGACTGGTATGGCTCTTCACTGAGAGGTTCTACCAGCACCTGACCAATACAGATGCAGATACAGCCAACCATAGGTCTAAGCCTAGACACCCCAGTGGAAAAGTTAGGGTAAGGGCTGAAGGAGATGAAAGGGATTGCAACCTCACACAATATCAACTAATAATATCAACTAACTGAACCACCATGAGCTCCCAGGAACTAAATCACCAACCTAAGAGTACACATGGAGGGAGCCATGGCTCCAGCTGCATATGTAGCAGAGGATGGTCTTATCTGACATCAGTGGAAAGGGAGGTCCTTGGTCCTGTGGAGGCTTGATGCCCCATCATAGGGAGATGTTAGAGCAGTGAGGCAGGAGTGAGTAAGTGGATGGAGGAACATGCTCATAAAGGTAAAGGAGAGGGGAAGAGGGAGGGTGGGATGGGGGATTATGGGGGGAGTAACTGGGAAGATGGATATCATTTGAAAATCTAATCAAAAAACATGATTAATAAAAAGAAGTACACCACTGGGGTTTTAAAAGATTGCTCAGCAATCACAAGCCATAGCTGTTCTTGCAGAGAAACCAAGTTCAAACCCCAGCACTTGCATGGAAACACACAACCATTTGAAGATTAAATTCTAGGGCATTTGAAGCCCTTTTATGGTGTCTGTAGACACCAGGAACCATACATATGATGTATAAACATATTATGCAGGCAAAGCACCCATGCACATTAACGTAATAACAAGAGTAGTCCTGGGGGCTGGTGAGATGGCTCAGTGGGTAAGAGCACCCGACTGCTCTTCCAAGAGTCCAGAGTTCAAATCCCAGCAACCACATGGTGGCTAACAACCATACGTAACAAGATCTGGCGCCCTCTTCTGGAGTGTCTGAGACAGCTACATATAATAAATAAATAAAAAAAAAAAAAAAAAAGAGTAGTCCTGAAAAGATAAGAAATAAAGAAATCAAGACAGCAAGGAAAGAAGGAAAGGAGGGAGGGAAGGAGGGAGGGAGGGAGGGAGGGAGGGAGGGAGGGAGGGAGGGAGGGAGGGAGGGAGGGAGAAAGGAAGAGGAAATTGGCATAGACTCAAGCACCATCATGTGAAGGATTCTCACATCATTCTACATAACCATTCTGTAGCTATTTAATAACTTGGCAGAACACACACTGGCATCTTTCACAACAGAGGCAGGTCATATCCAGTAATTCCATTAGCATAAAGCATATGAAACAGGCACCTTGAAACTTAATTTAAATAGTATTAGATACACAATTTTTCTTGGAATGGAACATAACTATTTTCTTCTCTAGTACAGTGAAATACTCCTGGGAAGCATTGGGGGGGAAATCTATGTTTTGAATGAGGATCTAACTAATTTTATCCAAAACATGTCTAGTGGGATGCTACTATGCAGTTTTTCCTGGCTCCTCATATATGGAGAAATTCAAGATCAAGTAGAGTATTTCCTTTGAAATATAAAAGAGTGCTCACTTTATTTTCCCTTCTACCCCATTTTAATTTAAATTTCATGGCCTGAATTCCACATAAAATTTACATTCTAAGTTAGTTTTGAGAAGTGAATCATTTTCTAATTTGTGTTCTCAAAAATAATAATTGAAAGAATGAATGCAAGTTATAAAAGCATGATATGGACTATTAACTGATGCTACTGGTTTTACATAATACAACACAGACTATGTCTTAGTTTGAGAGAAAATTTTCACTAACTCTCCTGGTAGGGATAGTGATCCTGCAGAGCAGTGGTTATCAATCCCCCTAATGCTGTGATCCACAGCACAGTTCCTCATATGGTGGTGACCCCAACCATAAAATTATTATGTTGTTATTTCAGAACTCGAGTTTACTACTGTTATGAATTGTAAAGTAAGTACTTGATATGCTGAAAATCACTGTTGCAGAATGACCATAACTGTACTAAAATTATGTTTTTGATAATTTTATCATTTAAAAAGTACATATAACAATACTGTCCTAGTTGGGGTTTTACTGCTGTGAACAGACACCATGACCAAGGCAAGTCTTATAAAAACAACATTTAATTGGGGCTGGCTTACAGGTTCAGAGGTTCAGTCCATTATCATCAAGGCATCAAGGTGGGAGCATGGCAGTATCCAGGCAGGCATGGCACAGGAGGAGCTGAGAGTTCTGTCTTCATCCAAAGGCTACTAGTGGAAGACTGACTTCTAGGCAACTAGGGTGAGGATCTTATACCCACACCCACAGTGACACACCCATTCCAACCAGGTCACACCTATTCCAACAAGGCCACACCTTCAGATGGTGCCACTCCCTGGTCCAAGGATATACAAACCATCACATTCCACTCCCTGGTCCCCATAGACTTGTTCAAAAACATGAGTCTATGGGGGCCATACTTAAACATAGCATAATGCAAAATGCATTTAGTCCAACTTTAAAGTCCTCATAGTCTATAGCAGTCGCAACAATGTTAAAAGTCCAAAATTCAAGGCATCAAGGTGGGAGCATGGCAGTATCCAGGCAGGCATGGCACAGGAGGAGCTGAGAGTTCTGTCTTCATCCAAAGGCTACTAGTGGAAGACTGACTTCTAGGCAACTAGGGTGAGGATCTTATACCCACACCCACAGTGACACACCCATTCCAACCAGGTCACACCTATTCCAACAAGGCCACACCTTCAGATGGTGCCACTCCCTGGTCCAAGGATATACAAACCATCACATTCCACTCCCTGGTCCCCATAGACTTGTTCAAAAACATGAGTCTATGGGGGCCATACTTAAACATAGCATAATGCAAAATGCATTTAGTCCAACTTTAAAGTCCTCATAGTCTATAGCAGTCGCAACAATGTTAAAAGTCCAAAATTCAAGGCATCAAGGTGGGAGCATGGCAGTATCCAGGCAGGCATGGCACAGGAGGAGCTGAGAGTTCTGTCTTCATCCAAAGGCTACTAGTGGAAGACTGACTTCTAGGCAACTAGGGTGAGGATCTTATACCCACACCCACAGTGACACACCCATTCCAACCAGGTCACACCTATTCCAACAAGGCCACACCTTCAGATGGTGCCACTCCCTGGTCCAAGGATATACAAACCATCACAAATACTCATGTTTTAAAAATATTTTATTTGCTCAACTAACCAAAACCAGGAAGTAGGAAGTAGGGGAATGATGGATAAGTCTATGGATGATGAGCCTTATCAAATTTGTTGTGAAACTCACCAGCTCTGTTGGAAATCAAAACGACCTCGTGGCCTTTTTTGTCAGTTAACTCTTAAAACTTCTCTACTTTAAAATCTGAAGACAACAAAGATATTTCAGATGTGTCAAATTCACAGTGAAGAGACAGCTGGACAAACTTTATTCTTCCTCCTTACAGAACTGACTAAAGGATGGGTCATCCATGAGCTGTGAGTACTAATTAAGATGCAAATTTTAGAGCCAGATCTCAAACTGTTAATCCTCACCTTATCACTGAGTTACCTTGGCAGGCCTCTTATGCAATAGAATCCAAGAGTCAACCTGTGAAATGATGGTTCTAACAACTATAACTGGAAGAATGTTACAAAGAGTAAATTAACTATGCCATGTAATGGGATAACTGTTCTAACAGGTGCTATTTTGTTGCAAGGATATCTTTAAACAGTGATGCTTAGTTCTTAAGAAAATCGTAAGTTCTAAAGTTTATACTGGAAAGCATGATAACTAGATGTTCCTCTTTTACCTACAATTGCTCATATGAGAAAAGCAGTTATACTATCAGCAAAGGTGATATCAGACAATATCAACAAATAATATCAACAAAGGCAAGGCATAAATGCTAAGGAGATAGGGACGATAATCAAGCAGTTCCAAGTAGAAATCCACACTCTGTGTTATGACAGCTATTTACGTTGAGCCCCTATCTCACTAGAGTGAGCTGACTTATGGTGATATAATTAAGTCTATCAAGACAAAGTAATTGGCAACTATTTTGACAAACATAAGTTACTATTTTCATTATTATACAGGATTTCAAATATTTCTATATAATTAAGCAATACTGTCGACTAACAATCATCTAGGAAAAGTAAATGAAGTTAAGTATCCAGATAGTGAGTGAGAAGTCTTAAATAAGACTGCTATGAAACATTCGGCAAACATGTATGCTACAAACTACCTTACACCTATATTTCTTTCTTTAAGTGTAAATGATTTCGTGGCTAATAGATTCATTTATTATTCTATTTTTCACACATCTATAAGGAGACTTGGTTCCCACAAAGTCTGTTCTAAGTTTGGTGGTTAGTTTAATATACATTTGAACTGCTTGTTTCTTCACAGGAGGTATGTACAGGACTTTAGGGTCATAGTAATGGGTAATGCGGGTCCATAAAAACGTGCTCAATTTTAGAAGCAGTAGAAGGCTCTATCTTCATTAATGGGAAAATCAATGTGCCTTGAGAAGTTATATCCAATGAGAGAATAAGACATAATCTACCGAAAGTTCACTAGGCTCTTATTTCCTGCAACTCCACATTTAATTTGGCTTTGAAGTTACTGTTAAATTAAAAGGATTTGCATATTTTATGCTTTCCAGTGATTTTATTGCTCACTAGAGATTTTCTATATTAAAAAGCACCCAAATTACTCCTATCAATTAACAATATTATACTTAAAGTCTAGATAAATTATTGAGTGTTATTTGGAGCAACTATGGGGAAAGTTTCTATAGAATAAGAGAGGATGTCAATGACTTTTTCAAATTTGAAAAAGAAAAAATAATTATTGCATGCCCTGGTTAGCTTTAACTGTCAACATGATACAGCTTAGATTTGTGGAAGAGGAAAGACTCAACTACAGTACTGACTATATAATATTAACCTATGAATATGTCGTTCGTGGATTGTCCTATTTGTTAATTGATCGAGGAAGATGCAACCCACAATGGGCAGTACCATTCTCAAGCAGTTGGTCCCTACGAAATAAGAAAGCTAGGTAGGAAGTCATGATTCAGTGGTTGAGAGCTGCTTCTGCTCTTGCAGAAGACCAGTTTCCTGGAGCAACCAAATTCAATAGCTCTCATCCACATGTACCTTCAACTCCAGGGGATACAATAACCTTTTTAGGTAACTGTCACATCATCATGCAGCTGTACATATAAACATACAGAAATATATGCACAGAGAACTAAAGAAAAAACAAAAACAAAATGTTAAAAAGAAAGCTAGCTGGGTGGAAACTGGTGGATAACCAGGAATCAATATTTTTCCAAAGCTTTTTTTTTTTTTTTTTGTATTTCCTTGGCTGTATATGAGTTTCTCTGTGAGAGATAATATAAACCTTCCAGTGCCAGGTTTTGTTGAAAGCCTTGAACGAACTTTCCTAAATTATTGACTATAATGTAAAAACTGAAACAACCCTTTACTTTTCTGAGATATGTATTTGTAAGAATGTTTTTATCACAATAACAGAGATGAAGCTAGAAGAAACTACAGTGATTACAACCACGACAAGTATTGAAAAGGAGCCATCTCTGGATATTGTTGAAATAGAAAACAAACTCATGAATTTGGTGGGCTCTCACAACTCATAATTTCTACAGCACAAAAAAATCAACCTCGAATTACCTTTGAATGTGCTAAGTTTTGTAGAGGGTTGAAAAACAGTGTGGCCTCAGAGGAAGAGGAAGAATATTCTTCACATATGGGGACAATGTAGATTTGCTGAAGGGCATTTGCATATAAACTGAATTTTGAAGTTGGATATGAATTATTTATCCAAGAAGAAGTTAGGGAAAGTACTGAAGGATTTGAAGGGGTTTGCAATCTCATAGGAAGAACAATAGTATCAAACAACCAGAACTCCAGAACTCTCAAGGACTAAGCCATCAACAAAGGAGTACACATAGCTCCAGCTGTATATGTAGCAGAGGATGGCCTTGTCATGCATCAATGGGAAGAGAAGTCCTTGGTCCTATGAAGGTTTGATAGATGCCCCAGTGTAGGGGAATTGAATGTGGGGAGGTGGGAGTTGGTGGGTGAGTGGGTGTAGGAACACTCTCATAGAAGCCGGGGAAGGGAAATGTGATAGGGTTTTTCTGAGAGGGAGGGGAACCAGGAAAGGGGATAACATTTGAAATGTAAATAAAGAAAATATCCAATAAAAAAAGAAAAAGAAAAGAAAAAACAACGAATTCATGGATAGTCAAAAACAGGCTTTGGAGCCTGTGCCACAGCAATAGAATATAAAGAAAAAGAGGTACATGTGAAAATGAGGTCCATCTTGATTTGTTTGTGATGTTTACAGGTTACCAAACAGAATATCAGTCAGTCATAGGTCTGTGTGGTATAATTAGAATCTTAACATTATCTGCACTTTAGGCAATACCTTGTGATTCTCCAAACCTTTGTCAAGCCCTCTCTCTCTCTTTCTCTCTCTCTCTCTCTCTCTCTATATATATATATATATATATATATATATATATATATATATACATATATATATATATATATATATATATATATATATATATATATATATATATATATATATATATGCAGATGGAGCCATGTGTGCTCTTTTTAAATGGGTTAGTCCCTGGGAGTTCTAGTGGGTCTGGTTGGTTTATATTGTTCTTCTTATGGGGTTGCAAACTCCTTCAACTCCTTCAGTCCCTTCTCTAACTCCTCTATAGGGGAGGAGCCTCTGTATTTGTAAAGTTCTCACAGGGCCTCTCCAGAGACAGCCATATCAGGCTCCTTTCAGCATGCACTTCTTGGCATTCACAATAGTGTGTGTGTTTGGTAACTGTATATGGGATGAATCCTCAGGTGGAACAGGCTCTGGGTGGCCTTTCCTTTAGTCACTGCTCTACACTTTTCTCCATATTTGCTCCTATGAGTATTTCATTCTCCTGAAAAGGACCGAAGGACCCATACTTTGGTCTTCCTTCTTATTGAGCTTCATGTGGTCTGTGAATTGTATTCTGGATATTTGGAGGTCTTGGGCTAGTATCCACTAATCAGTGAGTTCATACCATGTGTTTTCTTTTGCAATTGGGTTACCTCACTCTGGATGATATTTTCTAGTACTATCCATTTACCTAAGAATTTCATGAATTTATTGCTTTTAATAGCTGAGTAGTACTCAGTTGTATAAATGTACCACATTTTCTGTTCTATTCTTCTGATGAGGGACATCTGGGTTCTTTCCAGCTCCTGGTTATTATAAATAAGGCTGCTATGAACATAGTGGAGCATGTGTCCTTTTTACATATTGGAGCATCCTCTTGGTATATGCCCAGGAGTGGTATAGCTGGGTCCTCAGGTAACATGATGTCCAGTTTTCTGACAAATGACTGAACTGATTGCCAAAGGGGTTGTACTATCTTTCATTCCCACCAGCAATGGAGGAGTGGCCCTCTTTCTCCACATCCTTGCCAACATCTGCTGTCACCTGAGTTTTTGATTTTAGCCATTCTGAGTGGTGTGAGGTGGAATCTCAGGGTTGTTTTGATTTGCATTTTCCTGATGACAAAGAATGTTGAACATTTCTTTAGGTGCTTCTTGGCCATTTGATATTTCTCAGTTGAAAATTCTTTGTTTAGTTCTGTACCCCATTTTTAATAGGGTTATTTAGTTCTCTGGAGTTTAACTTCATGAGATCTTTGTATATATTGGATATTAGCCCTCTATTGGATGTAGAATTGGTAAGGATCTTTTCCCAATCTGTTGGCTGCCCTTTTGTTTTATTGACAGTGTCCTTTGCCTAACAGAAGCTTTGCAATTTCCTGAGGTCCTATTTGTTGATTCTTGATCTTACAGTGTAAGCCACTGTTGTTCTGTTCAGGAATTTATCCCCTGTGCCTATATGTTTGAGACTCTTTCCAACTTTCTCCTCTACACACAAGTACTTGGTTATAGAATCAGTACCAACAGATGTCTCCTTCCCGTTCTATAATTTTTGATAAGCATCTAACTTAAGTCTTATTTTTTTCTTCCTCAAAATCTGCCACAAATGTATTTAGACTCCTATGTGTCTATATACCTATAGGTATTAGGTATGCCTTTTACAATCTGGAACTCATTGATATTCACTTATTATCATGTCTTCCCCAAATATTTAAGGAGTCTTAATTTTCCAAACCTTAACTCACACTTGACCATTAATGTGCTTCTGAACCACTCTGTCTTCAGAATGGGTGTATGCAGTGTTGCAAGATCACAGTAATAAGAACTGTTGATTCATACAGAGAAGTTTAATTCTAAGAGCTATAGAAGGCCATCCTAATGTTTCTGGAGTTACTGATAGAAAATATAGCCAACAATGAAGACCTTACCAAAACATGAAGGATACAATGAGTGCACCTTTTACAAATATAACTCCTAGAAGGAAATGGAATACAAACTCAATGGGCATAGTGGATTTAGAGAAAGATAGTAACAATGAGTTTTGGATCATGAAGGTTTAGAGAATCCCCATCCAAGAAACTGTACACATAAAAATAAAAAGCAAAAATGAGTACTTAATTAACATTAGAAAACAAATCCAGGCTTCACATTTAGAAGTTGACAAAAACTCAAACACAAATAGTGTTATCAACATCAACCACTTAACAAGATTGTACTTTAAATTTTTCCTATACCTTTCTTTACATATTTCATATTTGCATTTAGCAATGAGTTTTTACTATATTATTATCATGTACATGAATGTGCATAATTCTGTATGAATGTGAATGCACATGTGGCAATGTATACATGCAGAAATCAGAAAACAAATTACAGGATTGGTTTTCTTCTTCCAGGGATTGAATGCAAGCTGTCAGCCTTAAATGGCAATTAACTGGTTTGCTCAGTTATTATGTAGGTAAATAGGAACTCTGCTCCCATCAGTTCTCTGATGCTATGTTTTATATAACTTATTTAGTGTTCAAAAAATGCCCTCCAGTTATGCAATTCCAGATATCTAGTGTTTATCACTTGGCTCCCATTGAACTTATACATGTTTGCCAATGTATTAGAGTTATGCAGATACAGAGAACTATAATATTAAGGCATTGATGGATTGATTGATGCACACATAAAAGACTGATATGACAAGCAGATGGGTGGATAGATGGATGGATGTATAGATGTATAGATGGATGGATAGGTGGATGTATGTATGTATGAGTGGATGGATACATGGAAACATGGATGCATGGATTGACAGACAGACAAACAGAGAGACAGAGAAAGAAAGACAGACAGACAGACAGATGAAAATACATTGTGGATATTGGTTCACAAAATCATTTAAAATGCAAAATTGTAAATAAAAACACAGGAAGGCTACTGCTATAGTTTCAGTTACCTCAATAACATTCATGACCCAAAGAGGATTTGGTGGCTTGTGGCATAACTTCCAAGTTAAGACTGAGGGCTGAGAAGAAATAAGATCATGTGAAAGATAGAAATTTAAATCCCGGGGCTGGTGAGATGGCTCAGTGGGTAAGAGCACCCGACTGCTCTTCCGAAGGTCCAGAGTTCAACTCCCAGCAACCACATGGTGGCTCACAACCATCCGTAACGAGATCTGGCGCCCTCTTCTGGACTGTCTGAAGACAGCTACAGTGTACTTACATATAATAAATAAATAAATCTTAAAAAAAAAAAAAAAAAAGAAATTTAAATCCCGGAATCCATAGTTTTGAAAAATTATGGCTCTGATATTCAAGATCACAAAAGATGTATATTGGCAGATAGGTGAGTAGAGGAAAGGAGGCATAGAGGGAGAAGAAAGGAAGGAAGGGAAACACACATACACACAACACACACACACACACACACACACACACATACACACAGTAGGGAGAGAATGCTGGAGAAGAGGAAAATAGATTTACAATTTCTTTTCTTTTTCTGTTCTTGAAATCTCAACAAATTCTCATGTCCTTGAATGATGCCCCTTTCCTTGGAAATACTGATAATCTATTCAGTCTACTCATCTAAAAGCATTTTTCCAAAAAGGATCCTCATTGATATGCTCAGGAGCAATGGTTAGCCAGCCATCTGGGCAAACCAACACTTGGCTAAACTCACATAAAATTAACTACCTCATCCACTTTGTAAGAATGAATAACATTGTATAAAAATTGCCAAAGCCATAGGCACTGTAATTTTTAGTATAGAAAAACAATGGCCAATCACAATTTCCAGAATCAGAAGCAAGATTGCATGGCCATAGATTTTACTTACAGATTCCTTTGGGATTTTCACTAGTTTGAAAACTCCTTGCTCTATTACAGAAATCAGTGTCCTGTGTTATGTGTGTCTTAAAAGCATGTGGAATTTGAGAAGCACTCTGCATGGCCAAGTATATCAACAGCATGATCTGGGTAAGGGCTTAGGATATTGTCACACTACTGTAGATTTTCAGTTGATTTAATTTAAAAAAAAGTCATATCAACAAACTATGATACAAGTACCATTAATAGAACTAAGGGAAAATAAAGATGTAGAGTCCTTAAATAATTTAAAATATCATGCGTGTAAAAGTAGGACTTGTATCCATAAATATATTGGATCTGTTTCTAATTTATTTATTTTAACTAAAACCTATTAAACAGTATGATACTAAATTCTGTACCACTCTCAATATCATTGATTTTTCATTAAAGCTATATCATAGTTTTGAGACTTTAATGGATGCACTAACAATAATTAAGAAGATACTATAAATTTCAGGGGATAGGTTCTTTTGAGAAGCTTGCAGAGGGAAAGGGAGGGCTAAAACGATCTAGATGCACTGCCCATATACAATGCAGCTGGCTGTATCTCTCTTAGAAGTAACACAAGTTACACCCATAAAATTTTCGTTAGCATGAGTGCTTAAACAGGATCTGGACAAAGGCAACACTGAACAACCAACCAAAGTAGAAGGGTAGAAGCCCACAGGCTTTACTTAGACAAAGCTCACAAGACCTCAATCATAAACAAAGATCTACAGACAATTGAAGTATGTTTGGAGCAGAAAAAATTAGTTTTCACCGTGAAAGAGCACACCAATTCATGGTTATCAAATACTAAGTTTTCAACCCTGGAAACATACATATAAATATTATATAGATTGAAATGCTAATATTTGGAGACATATATATATATATATATAGAGAGAGAGAGAGAGAGAAATACAACTATATATATATGTATATGTATACAAACCATATATATACACACACACACACACACACACACACACACACACACACACACATGAAATCATAATGAAAAAAGAGACCATGAATTTGAAAGAGTAAGGAAGGGTATATGGGAGTGTTTGGAATGGAAAATTGAGAAAGCAGGAGAGTTGTAATTATAGTATAATCTCACATTTTTAAGTTAAAATTATACTCAAACTGATTATAATATATGTACTTTTTGCCTAAAATTTTCATGGTTCACCATCTTAAAGCAAATATATTTTGACGAATATGTTCAAGATTTGGTGCAATATTTGCTCTAAATATACAGTAGCATGAACCACACGGATGGCTGGAGAAAACCCTTTTGCAGGGAAGTCACATTGCTGATTCAGAACCTAATGATATTTGCTTACAAACAACTAATTCAGTCTTGAATTATTTTATTAAAGTAATTTGTTGGAATTTCTTTTCCTTAGTAATAGCTGCAACTATTCTTCAAATAAGTAATATATGCTAAGACTGTTTTATTTTCTTAAATACCTGACTTAAATATACTTCACTCGTGACATTCAGATTGGGTGCCATTATTTTTAATTTTTTTCCAATTTTTTATTAGGTATTTACTTCATTTACATTTCCAATGCTATCCCAAAAGTCCCCTATACCCCTCCTATTTTCCCTTTCCCACCAACTCCCACTTCATGGCCATGGTGTTTTCCCTGTACTGGGGCATGTAAAGTTTTCAAGACCAAGGGGCCTCTCTTCCCAATGATGGCCAAATCGGCCATCTTCTGCTACATATGCAGCTAGAGACAAGAGCTCTGTGGGTACTGGTTTGTCCATGCTCTTGATCTGACTATAGGGTTGCAGACCCCTTCAGCTCTTTGGCTACTTTCTCTAGCTTCTCCATTGGGGGCCCTGTGTTCCATCCAATAGCTGACTGTGAGCATCCACTTCTGTGTTTGCCAGGCATTGATATAGCCTCACAAGAGACAGCTATATCAGTGTCCTTTCAGCAAAATCTTGCTGGCATATGCAATAGTGTCTGAGTTTGGTGGCTGATTATGGGATGGATCCCCAGGTAGGACAGTCTCTGGATGGTCCCTCCCATCATCTCAGCTCCAAACTTTGTCTCTGTAACTCCTTCCATGGGGGTTTTATTCCCAATTCTAAGAAGGGGCAAAATGTCCACACTGTAGTCTTCATTCTTCTTGATTTTCATGTGTTTTGCAAATTGTATCTTGGGTATTCTAAGTTTCTGGGCTAAAATCCACTTATCAGTGAGTGCATATCATGTGAGTTCTTTTGTGATTGGGTTACCTTACTCAGGATGATACCCTCCACATCCATCCATTTGCCTAGGGATTTCATAAATTCATTGTTTTTAATAGCTGAGTAGTACTCCATTGTGTAAATGTACCACATTTTCTGTATCCATTCCTCTTTTGAGGACATCTGGGTTCTTTCCAGCTTCTGGCTATGATGAATAAGGCTTCTATGAACATAGTGGAACATGTGTTCTTATTACCAGTTGGAACATCTTCTTGATATTTGCCCAGGAGAGGTATTGCTGGCTCTGCCTGTGGTACTATGTTCAATTTTCTGAGGAACCAACCACCAGACTGATTTCCAGAGAGGTTGAACAAGCTTCCAATCCGAACAGCAATGGAGGAGTGATCCTCTTTCTCCATATCCTTGCCAGCATCTGCTTTCACATGAATTTTTGATCTTAGCCATTCTGATTCGTGTAAGGTGGAATCTCAGGGTTGTTTTGATTTGCATTTCCCTGACGATTAAGGATTGTGAACATTTTTTCAGGTGCTTCTCAGCTATTTGATATTCCTCAGTTGAGAATTCTTTGTTTAGCTCTGTGCTATATTTTTAATGGGGTTATTTGGTTTTCTGGAGTCCATCTTCTTGAGTTCTTCATATATATTTGATATTAGTCCCCTATCTGATTTAGGATTGGTAAAGATACTTTCCCAATCTGTTGATGGCTTTTTGTCTTATTGACAGTGTCTTTTGCCTTCTAATTTTATGAGGTCCCATTTGTCAATTCTCAATCTTGCATCACAAGACATGGCTGTTCTATTCAGGAATTTTCCCCCTGTACCAATATCTTTGAGACTTTCCCCCACTTTCTCCTCTATAAGTTTCAGTGTCTCTGATTTTATGTGGAGTTCCTTGATCCACTTAGACTTGACCTTAGTACAAGGTGATAAGAATGGATCAATTCCCATTCTTCTACATGAAAACCGCCAGTTGTGCCAGAACCATTTATTGAAAATGTCTTTTTTTCCACTGGATTGTTTTCGCTCCCTTGTCAAAAATCAAGTGAGCATAGCTATGTGGGTTCATTTCTAGGTCCTCAACTCTATTCCATTGGTCTACCTGTCTGTTTCTATACCAATACCATGCAGTTTTTAATCACAATTGCTCTGTAGTTCAGCTTTAGGTCAGGCATGGTGATTCCACCAGAGATTCTTTTATTTGCTATCCTAGGTTTTGTGTTATTACAGATGAATTTGCAGGTTGCACTTTCTAATTCGTTGAAGAATTGAGTTGGAATTTTGATGGGGATTGCTTGAAACTGTAAATTGCTTTTGGCAGCATAGCCATTTTGACTATATTGATCCTGCCAATCCATGAGCATGGGAGATCTTTCCATCTTCTGAGATCTTCAGTTTCTTTCTTCAGAGACTTGAAGTTTTTATTATACAGATCTTTCACTTCCTTAGTTAGAGTCACATCAATGTATTTCATATTATTTGTGACTATTTTGAAGTGTGTTGTTTCCCTAATTTCTTTCTCAGCCTGTTTATCCTTTGTGTAGAGAAAAGTCATTGATTTGTTTGAGTTAATTTTATATCCAGCTACTGCACTGAAGTTGTTTGTCAGCTTTAGGAGTTCTCTGGTGGAATTTTTAAGGTCACTTATATATATTATCCTATCACCTGGAAATAGTATTATTTTGACTTCTTCCTTTCCTATTTGTATCCTCTTGATCTGCTTTTGTTGTCTAATTGCTCTGTCTAGGACTTCAAGTACTATATTGAATAGGTAGGGAGAAAGTGGAAGCCTTGTCTAGTCCCTGACTTTAGTGGTATTACTTCCAGCTTCTGTCCATTTACTTTGATGTTGGCTACTGGTTTGCTGTAGATTGCTTTTATCATGTTTAGGTATGGGCCTGGAATTCCTGATCTTTCCAAGACTTTTATCATCAATGATAAAAGTTGGATTTTGTCAAATGCTTTCTCCGAATCTAACAAGATGATCATGTGGTTTTTGTCTTTGAGTTTGTTTATATAGTGGATTATGTTGATGGATTTCCATATATTAAAGTAGCCCTGCATTCCTGGGATAAAGACTACTTGGTCAGGATGGATGATAATTTTGATGTATTCTTGGATTGGTTTGTGTATTAGTCAGGGTTCTCTAGAGTCACAGAACTTATGGATAGTCTCTATATAGTAAAAGAATTTATTGATGACTTACAGTCGGCAGCCCAATTCCCAACAATGGTTCAGTCGCAGCTGTGAATGGAAGTTCAAGGATCTAGCAGTTACTCAGTCTCACACGGCCAGCAGGCGAAGGAGCAAGAGCTAGACTCCCTTCTTCCAATGTCCTTATATTGTCTCCAGCAGAAGGTGTAGCCCAGATTAAAGGTGTGTTCCACCACACCTTTAATCCCAGATGAAAGGTGTAGCCCAGATTAAATCTCCTTAAACTCGGAGATTTAATCTTCTGGAATCCATAGCCACTATGGCTCAAGATCTCCATACCAAGATCCAGATAAGGATCTCCAAGCCTCCAGATAAGGGTCACTGGTGAGCCAATTCTGGATTGTAGTTCATTCCAAATATAGTCAAGTTGACAACCAGGAATAGCCACTACAGTTTGTGAGGATTTTAATGAGTATATTTTCATTTACATTCATAAAGGGAATTGGTCTGAAGTTCTCTATCTTTGTTGGATCTTTGTGTGGTGTAGGTATCAGAGTAAATGTGGCTTCATAGAATGAATTGGATAGAGTACCTTCTGTTTCTATTTTGTGGAATAGTTTGAGAAGAACTGGAATTAGGTGTTCTTTGAAGGTCTGATAGAACTCTGCACTAAACCCTTCTGGTCCTGGTGGACTATTAATGACTGCTTCTATTTCTTTAGGGGATATAGGACTGTTTAGGTCATTAATCTGATGCTGATTTAACTTTGGTACCTGGTATCTGTCTAGAAATTTGTCCATTTCATCCAAGTTTTACAGTTTTGTTAAGTATAGCGCCCACTGGAAGGGACTTGTGCCCCTGGTCAGGCCAATTTTCTGCTTGCCTATTGCTGTCTCAGGTCCCGCGCAATTGGATTGGAACATATGTTGTGTTCCACTTACCGGTGATCCTAAGAATGAGTGGAGAGTCCTCTAGGAACCTTGGGGGTGTCCTCTGACTCCGTGCCCTAGGTGACCTGGTGCTGGCACTGACCAGAGGGGATTTCTGCCTTTATTTTTATATTTATCAGATATAGACAGTTTAGCCAGGCACGCTGTTATATGTCTGTGGTTACATTATTTGAAAGGCTAAGGCAGAATTACCTTGAGTTTCAGGCCAGTCTGGGCTATCTACATCCTGTCTAAAATAGTAAATGGGAAAACCATTGTATTAGAATAACTTTGTTAGTCTAAGTAACTACACAAAATCTCTGGGTCTGAAGTAAATGCTCCTCCCCAGGGTACATAAATCCTGTTCTTTTGACTTTGAGTTATTAGCACAACGAATTATGTGTGTGGCATATAATATGTTTCCTCAGTAAATTTTCTACTGAAGAGATTGCTGGCTCCTAGTATGCAGAAAACATACAGGGATCTGACTTTGGAGTCAGATTTTCTTTTGTATTGATTATGGCATAGATTTTACAAGCTGTGGGGTTCAGAGGAGATACTTGAATTCTTTGATCCTTGCCTCTTTCAGTTTCTAAAGCAGAGATGACAATCTGTATCCTGTAGGATTAGAAGAAAATACTTACCATCTTAGACTATGAACTAAATGCTCATTAAGTATTTAAAAAAGCAGCCATTATTTTCTTTCATCAAATTTGAGAATCAATCTTACAGATGTTCCCCAATAATGTTCCAGTTTTACAGTCTACTCATCAAGCTGCTCAGTTATAAGAGGTCCCTTCCTTGTGATCTTTACCTAGAACATCCTTCAGTAACTATGCATGAATGCTCTCATTGTTTTTTATGGAGAAAGTTTTCAGATATTTCATCTTCATGTTTTCTGTTGGTCAGGAGAGAAACAACAACAACAACAACAACCATGCAGCAGAACAAATGAAGACATTTGCTGTGCCTTTAATTTTCTGAATGTTAGAGTATAACAAAAAAAAAAAATTACTATTAGGGCCAGTTGAAGAGTGTGCCTGTCAAATGAAACTTGAAATTTTTCCAGCAGCATCAAATTAATAAAATATTTAAGGTGAAACTTAATGAAATATATTCAATATAATTACATCAAATATCATCAAAATATCTCATTTTGAAACTCTAAAATTGCTGTAAAAGAATTAAATATACCTTAGTATATGTGACACCATGCTCATGATGTAGAAGAATCCATGCTCCCAAGATTTTACTCAAATCAAATTGTTCTTTATCTTCAAGGAAAAACCATAGTAGCAGCTTTATAAATGTATGTGGATTTAAAAACAAAACAAAACCCTAGGATTGCCAAAGCTGTTGATAAAGTAGTAAGAAATCAATAAATATTTAATCTACATGAGGTCAGGACTTAGTGCAAAAAACATGACAATAGCAACATCTGATTCATGAACAGATACGTCAGTATAAACACAATGAGAAAACACAGCATTTAAAATGGAAGGAGTTATTGATAACTTTGACTGATTTTTAACCTAAGACACAAAGACATTTAATAAGAAAAGGGAAGTTTTGCCAACAATGTTACTAAAAGAAATCAATAAGCATACTGAAGAAAAATAATCTGTTTTCTACACTCAATACATAAATTAATGTCTGATGTTAACACAGAAAAATATGTCAGTGCTAAAACGGTACAGTATGTATTCCTATCAACACAGAATGCTTTTCCATTGTTGTGGATGGAGGTTTTTTTGTTTTTGGGGTTTGTTTTTGTTTTTGTTTTTTTGTTTTTTTTCTGATAGAAACACAATGTGGCTTTTTAAACAAAATAATGGGATAAAATGGATTCTACAAAAATTGTATAGATTTCTCCAAACACAAAACATCCTAGATTAAGAACTTACTTATATTCAGCACATGTTTTAACATGTTTAAACATAGTGAAACTATGTTTCAAGGCAATAATTTTGTATAATTGTCTTTATCTCAGAGCCTTAGCTGTCTTACTTTATACTAGTTCAATCTTCTGAGGAAGTGGACGGCCTGCCTTGTGCATGGTGTACCTCTCTGTAGAATGGTAAATACTGTGTGGCAGAGTAAACATTTTTGACTATTTGAGAACCAGGATTCCTGGAAAGGAATTGTGTTTAAAATGGCTGATTGACTCATTAAAACTTCAATAGTGTGGAGAGGTTGGAAAGTTGCAGGTCTAGGATCTAAATTACCTTATATTCAGCTAGCTTTAGGCATTGCTTCCCAATCTCTGTGTAAAACTTTGGTCCCTGTGACTAAAAGCTAAAATTCTTTTAAAGTTTCTTATCTTAGCTGATCACTAACTTCCATCAGCCCCCAAATCCAAGGATCTCATGAGCTAGCATCTGAGGCCTTTAGAAAAACCTCCCCCATTCGGCTCTAATCATCTCCCTGATGTACACAGCCACATGTACAATGTTAAACATGCCTCACTTTATAATCTTCTTTGTTCTCTAAAACTTTATGAAATTGCTTATACATTAGACCATGGATATTGGGGGAAATATAAATCTGTGCCTCTTGGAGATGGTCACTCAAAATGGTTCCAGAATAAACTATCTCTTATCACATTTAAGATGACAGCTGCATTGTTTGTCTCAATGCAGTCACTCACAGCGTCTCTCAACAGCTCCCTTTTATCAGTCTTACTTCACAGTAACACATAGGTTAGTGGTCCCGTCTTCTTTTAGAATTCTAGTTAAGAGTAACATGTACAGTAATGACTTCTCTACCTGGGATTTCGTTCTGCTGTCTCTTTGTATTTGTGTTCTGACTGGACCATTTAAACTTTCACTGAACTTTGGGCAATGCCGCCATGGTCTCTAGAAAGGAAATGAGAACAAACATAACTGCAGACGGTAGCTGACTCCTGGTTCATCACTACAGACCCCAAGAATCTTAGCTGCCCCATGGATGAAGCCAAAAGTTTGACTCAGCTGCATGCTGCACTGCCTGTGTACTCAGATTCTATTGTGTCACTAGCCACTAGGGAGTGTTTTACATCCTGCTGTCAAGAGGCTCTCAGGAGTCACAGAGGCTGGTCAGAGTCATTAAGCCTTCCTCAGTGGCTGATTCTTTCCCAAGAGAGCCACCAGCTCTGGGGCAGTCAGAGTGCACAGAGCCAGGCTGCAGGGACAGAATCAGATCAGGTTCCTGAAGTGTCTCTGAGGGCATAATTGACCTGCTTTCTGACCTTGAGAATAGTTTACTTCTATATGTGAAATCAGTAATAAGAGTTCATTGGAATTTAATCTTCCATATTTGCCTTCTTAGAGGAGCTTGATTATTTAATAAAGGAAATAAATAGGTTTATAAATCATCAGACTTTCCAAGCATTGAAAGATGCTAAGTTGAAAGGATGGACCATCTAGAGACTGCCCCACCCGGGGGTCCATCCCATAATCAGCCGCCGAATGCAGACAGTATTGCATACACCAGCAAGATTTTGCTGAAAGGACCCTGATATAGCTGTCTCCTTGGAGGCTTTGCCAGTGCCTGGCAAATACAGAAGTGTGAGCACACAGTCATCTATAGGATGGAACACAGGGCCCCCAATGGAGGAGCTATAGAAAGTACCCAAGGAGCTGAAGGGGTCTGCAACCCTATAGGTAGAAGAACAATATGAACTAATCAGTACCCCCAGAGCTCATGTCTCTAGCTGCATATGTAGCAGAAGATGACCTAGTTGGCCATCACTGGGAAGAGAGGCCCCTTGGTCTAGCAAACTTTATATGCCTCAGTACAGGGGAACGCCAGGGCCAAGAAGCAGGATTGAATGAGTAGGGGAGCAGGGCGGGGTGGGGGGTATAGGGGACTTTTGGGATAGCATTTGAAATGTAAATGAAGAAAATATCTCTTAAAAATAAAATAAAAAATAAAAATAAATATAAAAATATAAATATAAATAAAAAAGAAAGACGCCTGATTGGGTAGTTCATAGAAGAATCTGACCTAGATGTGGGGAAAATGAGCTGAAACACACCCAAATTGACCATGAACTTTTGTGATTTATAAAATGCATGAGCAAAGGTGATTCTTAAAGCCACCATTGTATTTTTGTTTGTTAGGTATTATTCTTATTCTTATTCTTCTTATTGTTGTTATTGTTATTATTATATCCTCTAGGAACATCCTACAGTACTTATGATGAAACACAGTTAAGTTAGATAATTAAGCAGAGTCAATTACAGTAAAAAACAAAACATCGTAGACCAAAGTGCTAGAGAACCCAGTAAGTTCAGAAGAAGGTTACTGGTTTAACAGTTATATATTAAGAATTTTTAAAGTGTGTTATGGGTTCTTTCAACATCAGCCACCCACTTGCCACCAACTTAACCACCAAAGCCAATACAACTAAAGAGATGATTTGTAGTGAAAAGATGGATTATTTTTTCTTTTATTTCATGACAGTATTAAGAAGAGGACATAGCTAAGTTGGCCAGTGACCCACAGTTCATCTGGTAAACTGCTGTAAGCTTTAGGTTCGAATAGAGGAAGGTTTGAGGCAAGGGTCAAAGGTCATGTGCATAATCGATCATTCCTGGTTAAATCTGGTCTGGTTTATTACTGCCTCCATTTGCTCAAGAGAGGTCCTGGAAGCTAATCTGCAGTAGTCTTTATCACTTGAGGAAAGATTATTCTGAGATGATTGCTGCTGCTCCACTGTGTTTCTTCATCTTTACAGATAAGAACCCTCATAGAGGAGATGGTCTGTCTCTCCAGGTTCAATTGTCCCAGGCATCTCTGTTGAGTTAATAGGAAAGGTTAAAGGCAATCACTTGTCTCTTGTATTCAGCCACAGTAGAGGAGACAGACAGAATTCTTGCAGATATGCCAGCCTTTTCTTCTGCTTTTCTCGCCACACAGAAGAGTGTAAATGAAGAGTTCACAGGGAAGCTACCTGACAGGAGAAAACACGCAGTAGCAGCAATACTGTGTTGGGGAGCGGGAGTATTTACACGAAGACATTGAGCAACAGGGCAAATCACACCTTCCTATAACATTTTGCTGATTATTTGAACAAAATATACCAGATAAAATATGATCAACAGAGATGAAATTTGATAGTGCATTCTGTACATCATCACATTGTAAATAACACAGAGTATTGGGTGATTATTCGCTCAATGTTAGACAACTCTTGACTAACTCAATGAAGAAAGAGCCCTCAATTATGACTGATAAATGAAATTCTGACATAGAACCAGGTTTTACTTTCATCTGAAAATATTGGCCATTTTTTTTACTAAAAATATATTCCTCATCATGATGAAGATAATTGTATTTTCATAAAGGATAAGGATAAGGAACAAGAGTTTGTTCATGAACTTAATTTTGTGAAATGGTTAATAAATTCTCTGTCTGTCTGTCTGTCTCTCTTTCTCTCCCTCCCTCTCTCTCTCTTTCTCTCATACATACAAACAATGGTAGACTTTGAGGGCTATAGAAGATGCTGCTAAAATTATTTATAGTTGTTACTTTATTAGTTGATATTGTGGTATCAAGATGAAATATAAGTGATAATTCACTTGGTTGGATAACTGTTTCTCGACTGTTTAGGAACATCTTGGAAACTTAAGGATATTGTTTCACATTGGAAGAAGTGAATCACTATGATCTGGTTTCAAGGGTCTATGCCCCAATCTCTCTTTCTCTTCAGGTTCTGTTTCTTGAGTAAGGCCACAATGTGACCAGCCAGCCTCAAGTTCCTGACATCATGCTTTTCTTAATTATTTCCATGTTTTCTCTACCGTGTCAGTGGTAGGTTGTATACTTTGGACTGTATATCCATCTTTCCTTCCCTAATATTCCATGTTAGAAATTTTGCTGCAGCCATATGTAAAGTGTCTAAGGCAATTTGTTATGCCACTGTAACAAAATTCATAAGACAATGCAATTTTATGAAGTAATGTTTACCTTGGCTCATGGTTTTGTAGGCTTCAGTCTATTTTTCCTTGGTGTCATTGCTTATGGCCTATGACAATACAGCACACCATAGAAAGAGTATTATAGCAGAAAACAATCACTTCCTGGTAGTCAGGAGGAAAATAAAGAGCTAGGACAATGCTAGGATCCTACTGTGTTCCTGAAACACATCCCTCCTATGATCGATATTCCTTCCAGCAGACCTGCTTGCTGAAAGCTTCACCATTTCCTACCAGTGCTCTGACCTAGGGACCAAACTCTTATAGCATGTTGAATTATGGTAAATTCTTCCTGCCCAAACTGTAAGATGAGTGTACTATAATAACTATTGTACAATTTACTATGTTTAATTATATGCTATGTGTTCTTTCTTTCTGTACATTATGTGAAAAGTACTTTCTTCTTGGAAAGCTGTGTGTATGTCCAGTACTGTGCAAAGGCTTGGATGTGATCTCTGTATTCTAATAAATAATAAAAACAATTATAATAATATAATCTGATAGTGATTCCCTTTGAGATGATGGGCAGATTCTCAAATTAACCCTTCCTCTCTCTGAGCATATGAATAGACACACCTTATTTCCCAAGAGTCTGCCCTCTGGTGGCTCCTGTTAACCTTCTAAAAAATGGCTTAGAGACCTGTGAGAATAAAATCTGTTAGTTATTATTACAACTCAGATGTTCCAAATGCCCTCTGATAGTTAAAGAAACAATGTCACCTTTCTGTAACTGGCTATCTTTGCCTGGGATCCAAAGGTACTAATATTATTAAACTTGGGGAATCACAACATGTGGCCCAAGTTCCGTCCAGCCACTGATCCTTAATAAGTCAATTAAAAGTGGACAACAGAAAAAGAAGGTTTATTTAATGTGCCCACACAAAGGTGCAGTGAACCACTCATGACTATCTTCAAAGTTCGAAAGGTCAAAGTTTAAATAGAGCCAAATGAGAGAGAATATGCAATGTTTTTTGTCTCTGGGTCTGGGTAGCTTCACTCAATATGATCTCTTCTTGGTTCATCTATTTAACTTCAAATGACATGATTTCCTTTTTTTTGTAAAAAATGTTGAATAGTATTCCATAGTATACAGGATCTACCGTCTCATCCATTACTCTGCTGAAGGACATTTAGGTTGCTTCCATTTCTTAGCTATTGTGAATAGAGAGATAATGGACATGACTGAGCAAGTACCTGAATACTTCATAATCATATATCAAGTCCTGTGTACCTTTGTGGTTTCAGCTTCCTCACTTATAGTATTCAGGCATTTTGATTTCCTGCTCTTATTTTTATCAGCTCTATCAATTATTCTTCATTGTGTGAGAATCAAACCCAAACAATCACATGGACACAAAATAGAACTACAAGGTCAGGTGTCTGGTATGCAGACCAATGGGGGTTTGTTACACCAAACAAACACTTTATGCATGGGGACCCCTCCGTGCATTCCTCACTGGCTGAGTGCTGTAGGAACATATTCATACATGGATGTTGCTCAAGTTCCAGGATTTGCTTATATGGCTTCCTTTTTTCCTTTCCACTTTTACTTCCACATCCTGCAGACAAGAATTTCCCCCAGGATCCTGATAGCTAGGAAACCTCCAGATGGCTGGCCTTGATCACATATGTAGACTATCTGTGAATTTTTAACACTAAGATAAACTTCTTTTTAGAGTTGGGGTTTGCCAGAGGCCCAGAAAAGCAGATGCTCATTGTCTCTTGCTTAGCTGTAATTTTGTATTTAAAGCTTCTGCCTATTGAAGGCGCATTTGTATTGAAAATACTCTTATCTTTTTTTTTCCCCACACAATCTCATAAGTAACAAAGGCAATACCAAAAGAGGCTACAGCTTACTGGGGAGATCGCTTTGAGATGGTGTTCTAGACTACCATCTAACTGATATTTCAGTTGTCCTGCAAGATAATCACATAAGCTGCTTTTTACAAGTTCTGCTTTGCAAAAGATCTAACACTCAGCAGGTTTTAATGTCATTAGCATACCTAGTGCTATGAGGTTGCATCAGTGCAAATCAGAAGCCCTCTGTGCAAAATATATCTACAAACTAGGAAAAACTTCTAACCTGTATTTATGTGCAATCGTTCTTCTCTCTTAAAACTCTTCTTAGACATCAATTTAAGAATGGCTTAAGACATTTTTAGGGTATCTGATATCTGAGAGGTATATAGTCAGTATAATATGCCTGTATTCGTTCCTCATCCTTTAGGACAGGTGTAGATGCCCATTTTGTTTTATCACAGTTGTTCTCTCTGTTCTCCTAACAGTTCAGAGAGCACATCTTTACAAAGGCAACAGTACCTGCCTTTCATTGATGTCCTTAGAACAGAGCACAAGGCCTATCTATCTGACCTTTGACTTCTCTACAAAGACAGTAAACCCACATTCCTGATTCAGTGAGCCCAAGCCCCTTTGGAATCAGAAGAAATTAGAAAAGTGATAACCAGTGATATGAGCACACTGTCTTCACCATGGCCTGGAATCTAGGTTCTTTCTCTCCATGAGGCCACTGTTTAACATGTAAATGTCTTAGCAAGCAGAGCCTTTGTGTGAATCCATTAGAAACTATTAACACTTTAGCAAACACTAGTGTCATAGGGCACATTACTTAAGGACCTGCAATCAAAGGCACATAGGAAATGTTAGATGAAATTCGAGTGAGAAAACGATTTAAAAATAACTAAACCTGGGGAAGGTGATCTACTCTAATTTTCATAAAGCACTTGCTTTGTCATCTGTTTACAATAACACAGGAGATGCTACCCCAGACACTAAGGATGAAAAAAAAAAAATTAGTCAATGACCCAAAGACTTTGGATTGTTTTAGAAAAATTGCAGTGCTTTAGAAAAATCTTCTTTGGGACATAGTTGTGAGGATATTTTATGATGGTAATGACATGAGGAAGGAATGTAATCAAGTTAGAAAAGCTAGCTAACTTATGGGAAGAAAAGTGGTGATCAAGTCCAATGGATCATAGCCATAGAGAAGGTTTAAGAGGATAATCAGGAGAGTGGGAGGACCAGTGTTAGAGCCCTTCACTACACCAGCTGAAAGGAATCCCATCTCCTAAAATCATTGTGTGTTTATGCCTCTGGTAGTGAGTCAGAATTTCTGGAAAGAATCTGTGTCTGTAAAGGGTGGTTGACAGCATAAAAATGTAGCAATGTTAGAGGGTTGCAGCTCTAAACACTCATTATAATTTATCTTGGGCTAGTAAGGTATCTCTTGCCTACCTGTATATCAGATCTAACATTGTAACTAACAGATAAAAAAATCTTTTACATGTATAAATTTAGAAGACCATTAATTTCCACTACCCATATCTAAGAAAATCATCATATAGAATCTGAGGCCTAAAGTTGATATTTCTTGACATTGCTGTAATCTATGTCCCTGATATTTCCACAAAAGTATCTGAAAAGTGTCTTGACTTATGACTTTCTTTGTCCTGTTATTAAACTGCTGCAGTTTTGAAATGTGGAATTTGGGAGAGACTGAATCCATAATACTTGACCATGGTCACTCATATATGGTGTTTGTCTTTTCTCCCAAGCTTAGAATACTCAGTTCAAATGGGATGCCTTTATCAAAGCATTCCCCCAAAGAATTAGGGATCCCTGTGGAAGAAGAGATAGAAAGTTTGTAAGAGCCAGAGGTGGTGGGGAACTCTAAAACAAATAATGATTTTTAGACACAACAGACTCATATCTGAACTAAGAACTGTGAGAGCATGCTCAAGAACTGCACAAGTTCATATTGGACAAAATCCCAGCACTGAGAACCATATATGGACACAATCCCACTCCTATTCAAGAAGCTGCTTGTAATTGATAACTGCTAGAAAGGGGAAGTTTAGTTACTTCAGTGGAGAGTCACAGTATCACTCTAGGGAAAACCCCATACCCAGGATTAGTTGGACACAAAATGGACAGTGTGTGTGTGTGTGTGTGTACATAAATGCCATTTTGAGGTTTTTTTTGTGAATTGTATATATTTTTGTGCTATTGATTTATTTCTCTTTTTTATGGCTTTAGAGCTTTATTGTAGAAGGGCAGGGGGGAAAGAGGGAAGGTAGAAAGAGGGAGAGAGGCCAGCCATGGCCACTTGGAGAGAGAGGGGAAGGAAGAGAGGAGGAGGAGGACTAGAGAGGAGAGTTCCTACATTTTGTTGTTTTTCTTTTTTTTTTTTATTTCAGAGAAGAAAACATGAAGTTGTTTGGGGGTGGGAGCTGGAGAGGAAATGGGAGGAGCTGGGAGTATGGGAAATGATATGGTCAAAATGTATGATAAGAAAAGAAAATGAAAGGTGTTGAAACCTAGCTTTATTGTACCCTCCTCTTGAGATTAGATCTGTGCTTTTGCTTCCACACTCAACACCTTGCACCTGATGGTCAAGCTCCTGTACTTGTCTTCCATGAGGAATCCTCCTTTCAACAACAAAGTTCACTCACTCCACCTCCACATGTGCAGACCACTCTCTCAAAGCTAGCTGTAGACATGAAGCTGGTGTAGAAGCTTTGCCTGGTGAGCTTCCCAATACCTCTCTGACCTGTGCCATCCTCTAACTTCTTGGCCTACCTCCTGGTACTGGAAGGCAAGGTTCTAGGAAGCTCTCCAAAGAAGACTAGTGCAGAATTGTCAGGTACAGGGAAACCTGACAGTCTGGTTGAGTCTTAAAATTCTAAGCAGACAATTCTCTGTGAAAATCCTCTCAAATACATATATTATTATTATCATTATTATTATCATCATTATTATTATTATTGTGGTTTTAATGGATGCACATGATTGTTTTTTGAAAAGCATTCCATTTGTGTGTGTGTGTGTGTGTGTGTGTGTGTGTATCTTGTTTGCCCATGAGCATGTAATGAAATTTCTGGAGAGCAGTGGACAACTTACTGGAGTCTGCTTTCTTCTTCTGACACATGATTCCTGAGAGTCACAGCAGAGAGACTGATGGGCTCTTTACCTTGTGTCTTAACCAGGTTTCTATATAGAAACAGAACTATATCTATATCTATATCTATATCTATATCTATATCTATATCTATATCTATATCTATATCTATATCTATATCTATATCTATATCTATATCTATATCTATATCTATATCTATATCTATATCTATATAAAGGAACTTCCCTACATAAACAAAACAAAAACAAATAAACAACAACCACAGAAAACACAGTTTATTACAGTGGGTGATGGGCTGTAGTCTGGCTAGTCCACCAATGGCTGTCTCACTTTAGAAAGTCCAAGAAACCAATAGCTGTTTGGACCATAAACATAAATGTCTCAGTAGATCTTCAGTCTATGCCTATCTCAAAGAAATAGGTTGTAGTACCAGTAAAGAAACAAATTTACCAGTGAGAGTAAGGGCAAGCAGGCAAACTTCAGAGGCTTCCTTTCTCATGTTTGTATACAGGCTGCCAACAGAGGGTGTGCCCCAGATTCAGGATGAGTTTTTTCGAATTCAAATAATCTGGACTTCAGTTCTTCTGGAACTCAAAAGATCAAGAATTAAGATGGTGCTTCCCATCTCAAAAGATTGAAACAAGAAACACCTGTCACAGGTGTACCTAACAGTTTGGATTTTAATTAATTCCAGATGAAGTCAAGCTGACAACCAAAAATAGCCATCACCTCTGATAAAGAATTAAATGTCAGGGAGAACCAATAGTAAATAGTCAGCCCTAAAAACATTGGTACAATTAATATAATATAGACTGAACACTTTATATGCATGTATATATATATATATATATATATATATATATATATATATATATATACACTTCAATTTATGAAAAACATGAAACCTGAATGTTAAAGAATGACAGGAGGGTTATGTGGGAGGGTTTGGATAGAAGGAAAAGAAAGACAAATGTAGTTAAACTACAGTCTCAAAAAAAAAAGAAAAGAGAATAAAGAAGAGAAAGAAATGAAAAAAATACAGAAAGAAAACACTCAAGGTTAAGCAAAAATAAGGTTTTTTGGTAAGCAATTGACATTTAAGTCTAAGGAGCTTGGAGATTATCAACTTGGAGGAAATTCAGGCTTTTAAGTATTCCCTTCATATTAACTCTTTTTCCCCATCTATTTGTTCCATCATGTCCAAGTGTCCCTCCTGTCATGGGGAATGTGACCCCAGTCTTAACTCCATCCATGGCCCTTTGCTAATTGCTAAGTTATCCTCCCACTTCAGGGCACAGTTACAGATATGGGTATTGCTTGGTTCGTGCAATCAGAGTGGGCCTTGGAGTCCTTTATTATATTTTATGAAACAGGCAAAGGAGAGAGAATGGATAAAGGTAACTTAGAACAATGATGAAAATGAAAACATATTTCCCCAAACAGTTCCTGGCATTCATGGCATCAAGCCTCTAGGCCTTAATCATCTTTTTGTCAAGTAACTGTGAATATTTTTAAGGGTTAAAGTGTCCACTAAGACAAAGGGCTTCAGATACATGATATCAGGGGAAATTTATTTAAACAATGGAAACCCAATTAATACAGCAACTAGGGAGTGGTTATGTTTGGAGTCAAGTGCCATCTACTTAATGCCATTGTCTTAGCTAGCTGTGATGAAAAAAAAAAAAAACATTCTAAGTTATAGAGTGTTTTACTCTTCCTCCTGTCTACACATGACCACAAAGAGAACAGGAACATCAAGCAACAAGGGTAAGTTTGGTATTGCACACAATAGGTGGGCACCCAGTTCACACACGAAGACTATTTTTCTTCCCTTCATTCTTGCAAGGATTGTCCCAGAAATCAGTGATCACTAAGCACATGTGTATAAAAGAACCTAGTCCCTAATTATCAGAAGGGCTAGTCTTTATTATTAAACCTATCATTAGCTTACCATGGTTTCATGCTTATTTAAAAAAAAATTCAAAATATGATCAATCTGGAAAGCAGTTGGGAGAACAAGATACTTTCTCTGTCTAGTGCTGGTGTGATGAGAAAAATGGAAAAATATAAGAGAAGATGGGAGACAACTCTCAAATTATATGCATAAGTAGAGGAAGAGAGTGAAGTGGCTCAAAACTTTTCCAGTGCTCATAACTATGTCCTTAATCAAATAACTTCATACGTGGAAAAGTGTATACACACAGCAGTTAAATGGATAAGAATTAGCAAGAGTTGTCATCACGTTTTTTTCAACATTACCACATTTCATGTTGAGATTCAGAGAACCACTTACTGGAAGGAGGGCGTTGGAAGGGGAGGGGAAATAACAGTGTCTCAGAACGCTGATTCTGAAAGGGAAACGGAAAAAGAACCATCAACATCACATTTTCTTTCTTTAGCAAAAGGTGAAAATTTCCTTGTATTTCACAATGCCCTGTGTGATGAAAGAAAGATTATATTGTGATACATATATTTAGCTTAGAATGAGGGGAGAGCAGTTGCTATAATCATTTCAAGGCTTTCCTTCACAACAACTGTTCATAAAAGAAAAACGGAAATGACATGCTTTGTTTATGTATGAAATTTACTTAACTTGAACCCTGTGTTGGTAGAATTGGATGTAAATAGCATGCCATTTTCCCCTTCACTGTGATTTCTCATAAATAGACTTTTAGAGGAAGAATGCCGGGAGTGTGTTCTTTCTCGTTCCCTGCAGACACTGCTCAGGTGCGTGTAATTTGTCACCAGCCTTAGAGCTGTGTGTTCTGTTTTAACACAAACATAACTGTATGAGCTTCAGTCTCTGGACATTTTGTGTGTAATCATTAGAGGAAAATTGCTGTCTGGAAGCAAGGGGGATCATTTTCCCACTTGTTCAGATCCAGGTACCGAAAATGATCCAATTTGATTGTTAGTCTGGGGATTAACTAGAATCAGGGTCCAATATATAATTTCCCACAAACACAAGCAAAGATCAGGGAGTCTTACATTAAAACATATGCCAGAATTAACTGGAAGCCAGGCCTCTCCCATATCTCTGGCACTTTTTCATTCAGCTCAGCAAAAGTAAGTGAATTACTCAGTTACAAATACTACCATTAGCATCTATTGAGCTCTGCAAAACCAAGGCAGGACAAAATTGGCTTTCTCTCATACTGCAGTGATTACTTGTAGTGTTTTATTGTTCCAAAATGATGGTTCTTTGTGGAAGATTGGACAATAACAATAACAAAGTTGAGCACATCTCACTCTCTAGATCTGTTGCTGTGTTATTTACCATGAATGGATATGAGTGTCAGATTGAGTTAAGGATCTTGAGATAGAGAGATGATTTCAGATTACTTGGTTGGGCCTAATATAATCACAAGTCTCTCTCTCTCTCTCTCTCTCTCTCTCTCTCTCTCTCTCTCTCTCTCTCTCTCTCTCCCTCCCTCCCTCCCTCCCTCCCTCCTCTTTCTTTCTTTCTTTCTTTCTTTCTTTCTTTCTTTCTTTCTTTCTTTCTTTCTTTCTTTCTTTCTTTCTCCCCCCTCTCTCTTTCTCTCTTTCTTTCTCTCTTTCTTTCTCTCTCTCTCTTTCTGTCTTTCTTTCTTTCTTTCTTTCTTTCTTTTTTTCTTTTTTCTTTCTTCCTTTTAGTATATAATAGAGTTTATTCAGGGCATGGGGAGGAGAGTTAAGAGGGTAGTAGAGGCAGAGAAATGCAGAGAGAAGGAGAAAGTAGAAAAGTAGATGCCGGCCATGACTAGGTGGAGAGAGGGGTGAAGGGAATGGGGAGATATGGAGAGCAAGAGGCAAGAGAGCTGATCACAAGTCTCTTAAGATTGAAACAACAATGTTAAAGGAGAAAAAAAATGCAACATCATGTCCTGGATAGTTTTTAAGGAACAACACAATTATACTGTGGAAGGCCTATATGACAAAACTTTATTTTATGTCTGGGACTGGAGATAGGTGTAGCATTTCATGAAACTAATCATCACTATTCATAAAGAGCTTCAAAGACAGGGACTGTTGGGTTAGTGAGATGGTTCAGCAATTAAAACACATACTGCTCTGGAGAAAGAACCATGTTTGGGCCCTGCACCCACTTCCCACACCAGATAAATCACAACCCCCTGACTATTCCTCCACATGAACAGGAGCATTTTTACCACTTAGGACACCTGTATTCATGTACACAACATACTTACACTCAGATACATATGCTTATATGTAATTAATAAGATTGATACATTTTAAAATATGGAATATTGTGAAACATGATCTAGGAGTTGAACAGACAAACACTTTGGGTTTATTAAGATTGATATCATTTGAGTTTGGTGACTCATACCTGTAATCTCTGGAATTTTGATGTAGAGCCAGGAGGACTGTCAGGAGTTAAGGCCTGCATGGGCTATATAGTGGGTTCTAGATTAGCATGGCTAAAATGTTAAGAACCTGTCTTATAAAATAAAGAGAACAATAGATAGGGGAGGAGGAAAAGAGAGACTTATGGGGAAGGGAGGGAGGAAGGGACAGAGGAAGAGAAGGAGGGATAGAGAAAGAAAAGAGAGGATGGAAAGGTAGAGTTAAAAACAAAAAGTGAATACCTCACCTGTCAGGTTAACACTAAGGGATTTAATAAAATAGAAAAGAAAGAATGAAGATTATGATTTTGGTAACTTCATTATTTAAAACTGCTTCTTCACTCAAAAAAAGGGGGGAGGGGTAACCAAAATCCCCCTGGACAAATGATGGTAGCTGGTATTTTCTGTTCCTCTGTTGCTAGAAGGTCACATTTGCATATTAGTTCAGATTTGCCAAATAAAGGGAGAGTTCAGCACAGCTGGATGAGCACACACTTCACAGGGGGAGAATCTGAGAACATCTTATGGAAAGCAGAACCTAGGCAGAGTCATGTAGGCACAGTGAAGTTAGAGCAGTATTTACTGCTTACTCTTTAATGAGCACACCATGATCAGCAACTCAGGGAGTCAGAATGAGATGAAGACCCCAGAAGATGCCTCTTTCTTGCCATAACGCACAGAGGGAAATAGCTCAAGAGAAATTAAAATGATGCAATATTACTTAGAAGTTTCTTTGAATTAATCATTACAAGGAAGACAAAGCCATTGACTAATGGCCTCCTTCTACAGCTTTGTTTCTCCTTATGAAAGTCAGGTTGTTCTCAGCAGGAATACCAAGGGTGAGAGATAGGAGGAGTTTTATTCTTTCTTTGTTCCTGACATTAGAATAAACTTAAGCTGATACCAGCAATTTAACTGTATATCAAATAGTAATTAGAAGAGTTACATTCACTTAGCAAATATTTACACAATTGCTACTTAAAGGCATTGTACCAGGTTCTGGAAACCCAATGAATATTTGTGACTCTTGATTCAGGGACCCTTGTTCCCATCACAGTATGGCTTGGTCCTTAATGATTTTACATAGATCTGTTTTTGTTATTCTACAGTCACTAGAGCTTGGTGGCTGTTTTCTCACACCATGCATCAGAGTCTCTTTCTCATATCTGAACTCCCATTCCTATACAGCTTGTTCTATTTCCCCAAGATGCACATCACCCTCTTGTATTAATTCATTCAGTAATTTTCTTGTTATACAACTACTGTGATGTTCTCATTGTTTCTTTTGTATAAATTACTCACCAAAGTTGAGTGGACAGTAATGAATTTTGGAAAAATCGAGTGACTGAAGAGTACAATAATCAAACCACCAAATGAAAAGATGCATATACTATTGTGTAGCACAAAGGGACCCTTATCCATCATTGGTGAGAATGAAAACTGTTGTACCCATTGTGGAAATCAATATAAGGTTGAGAGAGTGAGTGAGAGAGAGAGAGACAGAGACAGAGACAGAGAGAGAGAGAGAGAGGGAGAGAGAGAGAGAGAGAGAGAGAGAGAGAGAGAGCAGATGGTCAACCTATACCACTCTTAAGCAAATACCAAAGAAAGAAGCCTTTCCTACTACCTAGATACTTAGATAGCCATGTTTCTTGTTGTTCTAGTCATTATAGTAATTAAATGAAATGAGATTATATGTCCATCAACAGATGATTGATAATGGAAATAAGACACAGAATACAATTGAATTGTATTCAACTATAAGGAAAAATGCTCTCCCAGCTCTTAGCAACAACACATAAAGGTTCCTTAGATATTGATCCACTATTCCACACTTCTTCAGTTCCTCTTTATTCTAGCATGAATAGCTAAGTGGTCGCTAGACAACTAGATATTGACCAAAACTTCGTCTATTCTAATAACTTTTTTCCCTATAGGTTACCAGATCTTCCATTCCAAGCCTCCAGCCCAAACTTCTATAATCACCTTAGATCTAGGTTTCAACAAGCAAAGGACCATAGAGTTAGTCCATGGGCCACACTCCTGGAGTTCCCCAAGCTCTTGTATGAAGAGGTAAGTGGTATATAAATGTTGATATACTAACCCAAACTTCAATCCACTCCCTATCTCCTATGTCAACAGGTAAAGACTTCTGACAAACTGAGCAATTGTCTCAAACTTTGACCATTTTCATAATTCATGCCACAGACTGATAATGGGTTCCAGGGCCCTGATTTCTGACCTAGAATGTCAAAGTTACTTTGGGTCTTAGCACTGTCAGATAACTGATGCCAGAACCCCTCTCTGAAACAAATATCCATTGATCCCTAAGCAGCAACAGATAAATATTTCATATCTCTTAGCCCTTGGTCCACATTTTCATTCAACCACCAACTACTAGATGCACAAATATCATTCCAGAAAGAAAATAACAACACAAAACCCCAAAATCAATGCATAATTTCTAAATATTACTGTATTTCATGAAATATCTTTTAAGGAGAATGACAGAAGAAAATATTCAGATAAAAATTTTGTACTTTGTAACTGTAATAAGTTCTGTAATTCTGCAATTGTAATAAATGATATTACAACCAATCTACAAACAACATTCAGAAGATATTAACATGATCCAGAAGGCAATTAAAAGAAAATAAGAAAGACAAGATAAGGCATGAAAATAGGACTGAACAAATAAAATTAATGAAGAAAAGACAATCTAAAACATTATGTTGTAATTAACCACTGTAATATTATAAATAAAACCCTCCTTAAAAGCTCTCACCCATACAATGGACCTGTGAGATAAAGACTATTGGGGTTGGAAGAGTAGGTGGAGAAATCAGATGACTCAATAAATGCCAATGATAAAATTTTAAACTTAGAGAAACAGATAATGGGAGAAGGATTAAACTTTGTGTTGTGGAAACAGAAGAAAAAACTAAAAGTATACCAAAGGCATAGAGTACACTTTATTTTAACAAAATTGTAGACTATTTTTGAACTCAGAGAAAGATTAAATTCCATGTCTAAGAGACTGATTGAATAGGTTGCCTCTTTATGGGTTTTGGTCAGAGAGGACCCAGATACATGAAAAAAAAAATACAGGTTCTTGGTTGCCAAGCCATAACTAGAGGAAAAGACCCCATTGATGAAGACATTCCACACTCAAATTGCAAGACATAGAGAAATAAACCTTGAACTTTTCAGGAATCATTTTCCTTGTCAACTAGTACTCATAGTACTAAAAGATGTTATTCAAGCTTCTAGGGGAGAAGGGAGAAGAAAATTGTCTTATCCAGTTCTGCATCCATACACTAAAATGAAGACTTGCCAGACAAGAGGGGGGCATTGTTGGAACAATGGCAAAATGATTATGGAAGTAATCAACTACACTATTTAGTAGATTTGAGATCCAATGCACAGGAGCAAATCCATGGCCAGCACCAACAACAAGGTCAAATCAAGTCTCTGGAAGTCCCAAGCCCTAGAGGAGAACATACAGATATTGTTTTGCTAAATAGTCATGTTTTCAATGGTCAAACTGTCTTCTAAATATTTATGTACGTATCAGTAGATCTGTGGTGAACTCAAACTTTTTGCTGTGGGCAGTAGTTAATGTAGAGACGTATAGTTAGTCAAAAGTACTTAGAATGAGTGGCTATAAATACTATCTGCTGATTTTATATACACAAATCTATAAGAATTATATATAACATATAATTACATGATATATTATTATATTAATTAATGTATTATATCAACTAATATACTAATGTATTATGTGTGATAAATTAAATAATACATTATTATATATAATTTATATAATATTATGACATAATATATATCTTGCCTGGCAAGTCTGCATTGCAGTTTATGGATCCAGAACTGGATAAGAAAATTGTTGTATTCTCTCTTCTCCCCTAGAAACCTGAACATCATCTTTTAGTACTGTGAGTGTTAGCTAACCAGGAAAATGATATATATTACACAATATATAATATCTATAGAATATATATGTTCATATACATATATAACTTTGTATGCACATATACAAATACAATATTATATATACATACATACACACACACATATATATAATATATATACATACATATTACTTGTATGAAATCAATCTAATTAAAAACTATAGCATAAAATGTATTCTGATACCTGGTCCCTGGCTGAAGAGCTATTGTCATTTGATATCTGCCAAGAGAAGAGGCACATATCCTTGGAGAAATTGGGACATTGGCAGTTTGTTCACATCAGTGTGGATGACTCAAAATGCATGGACATGTGCATAGCACTAAATGAAATTGGCAGGATTATTTGTGTAGATAGCTAGAACTTTGGAGGAGGAGAGGGTGGATATGATGAATATACATTGCATTTTATATGATAGTTTCAAAGAATGAAAAATTAAAAATCACATTATGAAATTTGCAGAAAAATGAATGTAGCTAGAAAATGTATTGAGGAAACCTGAATTGCAACCAGCACACTAAAATTTTTCCTTCACATGTGAATCATATCTGTGTGTGTGTATGTATGTATATATGTGTGTATATATGTGTATATATGTATATAAGTACATATATACATAGTAATGTTCAAGTGTTTGTATGTGTGTTCATATATATGAATATATATATATATATATATATATATATATATATATATATGTGTGTGTGTGTGTGTGTGTGTGTGTGTGTGTGTGTGTGTGTGTGTGTGTTCACTTATGTGGAAGTGTGTAGTGGTCAGGAAAGTAGAAAAAAGGCTTATAAGAAGTCTTAAATGGGTTCCTCAAAAGCGCAAGCTGGAATGAGTTCATATATCATCAATGGGAATTACATTTTTACCTGATGAATGCTCAGAATTCTTATAGCATGGAAAAGTTTTAACTATTTTTGTAGAAATTTTTGGAAAGAGAATAGATAGGAAAATGAAAGGGAAGATAGAAGGATTTAAGAGGTAATGTGGATCAGGGAGATAGGGGAGAGGAGTTAGTTAAAGCAGGGTCAATTCAAAATCTGTATGAAAATGTCAGAAGGAAACCTGCTCCTTTGGAAGCTAATAGGATATGGCTCAGAGGGAGAGCTCTTTTCAAGCATACACAAAAGACTGAATTCAATTCCAAGCACTGTCAAAAATAGTTTCAGAAAACAAATACATAACTAAGTTAATTTTAATAACCTATGTTTCAATTATTCACATGCATAAATATAAGGAGACTGATAACTGAAATAAAATTCAGGTTTGTGGGGAAGTGATGGAATGAATCTAAGTATGATCAAAGCAAATTGCATGTTTACCTAAGGAATCCTCAGAATCAATACTGCAATGAAAAAAAAAAAAAGAACTATGTTAGTTGAACTTGGACATTTTATTTTTTAAGTCAGTGTCTTAGGCTGTCATGTCTGTTCTCTGTTCTCCTGTATCACTACTGTGAATGCTAGAGTTATAGCCATGCACGACTACTAATTAACTTCAAGTTGGGGTTTGTGATGTATGTTTCAAGGACTATGATTTCTTTGTTTATATTTTTTATATCACCATTTCTTTGCCCTTGGGACAAACTGTGCAGACAGAGTGAACAGAGGTAGAATTGTGCTTTCAGTTAGTCAGTCAATAAGCATAAAGAGAACAGATGTATCCTTACATCCCTGAGCAGCAGGAAGAAACACACTGCTTCTTAAGCATCTATCTTTACCCTGTACTAACATTTGTCATTGTCTTAACATGGCTCTCTGGGTTCACTATCATAGCAACATGTGAATTCATATTGATTTTCAAGCATTCCTTAGGTACACCTTTTATTTTAAAGAGTAAACAGAAAGCTGGTGGTAATGGTTGTGACTTTTGTTGCCCCCATTCTTCACATATCCTTCCTCCTCCTGAATAGACCTATGTGATTCAATCTTTACTTCTCTTTGCTGCTGGCTCTATGCCTCAAGAGCTGGAGCCAGATCCAGGTGAACGTCCTGTTTTTAACAAGTATTGTCTGATTATGCCATATATTTTTACCAAATAAAGGTTAGAGGATCATTGTTATGAGTCTATAAGTTTTCACTCCTCAGAATGTATTCTTCCATCTTACTTTGGATATAAAGTATAATGATGTAGCCTCGTGTGCTGCTACTTTACAGGAGATCTTCCAATGTATGATCTGTAAAACTGAGTGCTAGAGAGACAGAAGAGGATAGTTGAATGTAGTTGAAATGGGGCAGGTATAACAAATGGAGGTTTCCCAGCAAATGGGTGAAAGGCTACTTGATTGGAAAACAAGGAACCAATCTCAGAAGGAAAACAACAACTCTTGGGGAAAAGGTGAGGTTGCACCTGTATCCTAAGTCATATAGACTGCCTGATGGGCTGAATCAACTGACTTCCAGAGTCATTCTTACCAGGGGCACTCTTTGTTACATTCAGAGCACTAGAAATCATGCTTTCAGCAGCAGTGGTCACTTTAGGTTTACAAATAAGGAACAATCCTAGGGTGGGCACACTGGCAAACTCCCAGTGATTGGAATTATCATATGTAGAGGATGAGGAGGTCAGTTATCTTCTGATCTATAGGGAGTGTGAGGCCAGCCTAGACTATGTGAAACTTTGACCCCCCTCCCCAACAAAATCAACCAAATAAAAACACAGCAAAGCATTTCTGATTTCAAAAATAGTCACAAAAAACAACATTGATGAAGCGGCCTAGGGTTCAGATTCAATCTGAATTAAAAAATGAACCCTGGCATAAGCTAGACTATCACATAGTTAGACACAGGATGTTTGATGGCTTCTACTCCAGGAGTACATGAGAGTACACTCATTTTTTTCAGAAGGAGTGTAACTTTCAAATTGCAACAAAAAGTAGACTTGAGTTTTCTTCTGTTAATGTGAATTAGGTGCTGCATAACAAGATGCATTCTCTTTTGATTTCAGGGACAGTCATCTTCCTATGTTGGTCTTGTCTTTCCATGTGTTTGAAAGGAAGAGCCTTGGATTATGTCTTGCAAATAATTTGCATCTATTCATAAATCAATTTGAAATTAGCACTAACCCCCATACTGCTTCCCATATAAGCTATCTGTTTTGCAGGCCTTCAGTAAGTAAACCTTCAATTGAACATTCCCATGATTCACTTGTTTTAGCCAGCCCCTTTATTCTAAAAATTCTTCAGTCTATGAAACTTTAGCTGACTATTATAATAATCAAACTTACCTGTCATGTGTGTACGATAGAAGGATGAAACAAAGGTTTTGTGTTTGGAATAGGCTGACCATCAGTGAAATTCATAAGTTTAACATCTCCAGGAAATCAGAGAGGAGGTGCTATGAAATCCAGTGAAAAGGCAAAGTAACATCTGAAATGTTGCATGCTTATCTATCTATCTATCTATCTATCTATCTATCTATCTATCTATCTCTGTATGCATATATATATATATATATGTGTGTGTGTGTGTGTGTGTAGATAGATAGATAGATATACATGTGTGTATGTTTCTGCATGTATAAAATTGTATATACACAGAGATGTTTATCCCTTTCTTCAAGAATGCTAATATTTAAGCTAGACATATTATGACTGCAGCTGCAATACCACACATACTATGGAAAGAATGAATCACGCCTGACAACACCTTGATGGTTTACCACCAGCCTGAGCTATGTAAACTAAAACCCAGTTGGCTAGTAGCTTCCCTATAGCCATGCAATCATCATGCAGAAAGGTTGCTTACACTCAGTCTTATATAAGATATCTGGTTGTTATATTAGGTCTTAATATTATTCTTTAAAATCTTAAAAGGCATTCATAAACGAATCAGCTTCATTTCATGGGAAGAAAGGAAAGCCAGCACTGATGCCGTGGAGTAATGTGCATTAGCAATTAGAATATTATCCAAGCAGGTCATAAAAATAACTAGGGAGACATTAAAAGGCAGGAGTATTATCATTAAACAGGACGACCCAGCAGTGGCCCATAAACATCACCCACAGCCACAACCCTCCAGTGCCTGGTGCAATCATAAGTTCCAAGATTTTATCTGTGCAACTGTCTCTTGAGAGAAGAGTTATTGAAGACTTTCTCGGCCATTAAATCCTTCGGCTGTTGGAAGTGATTAGTTTCTCCATAGATACAGCCTATCTGACCCAGATAGCTTGCATTTTATACAAAAAGGAGAATTGGCAGGCTGATTTGCAAATGATCCATGCTGTGACATCTTTCTCATACTTCTATAACGCTTCCTGTGTCAGTGCCTTTCATGATCTCCCCACAATGCACTTCAATTCTCTTTGTAGTTAACAGGCCAAATTATAGTTACTATAAAATACAAGAGCCAAGAAGAATTGTAGAAGTCACTTGTTTTTCAATAATTAATTGAAATGCAGTTCAGAAAAAAAAAAAAAAAACAACATCTTTACCACCCTCTATATTTGAAATTTTAGAATTAGCAACAATTTTAAACATTTATTTTTATTTTATGTGTGAATTTTTTAGCAAGTCTGTATGTGTGCCTATGTAATATTTCTATGTGAATATCTAGCGTCTTTAGGGACCAGTGAGAATATCAGGGTCCCTGGAATAGGACTTACAGAGAGTTGTGAGCGTCTTCACACACAAGACATTAGGTATTGGGAACAGATCCAGGACTCTGTATAAACATCAAATGTTGTTAACTTCTAAGCCATCTCTCTATCCACAATGTTACTAGCTTTTAAATTTATAGAAAAAGAGAGCATGGGAGAAAGTATTTTTGTAAGACACTTAACATTTTAAATTGATGTCCTTTGCATTTGTGTTCTCTTGGTGCCAATTAGCACATGGTGAATCATGTAGGATCAGCCTTCCTTGGTTTATTCTTACATCAGCATTCCTCTTAGAAATCCCTTAATCATCTTCATGGCCAGAATATCCATTATAGAACCTCTAAGCCACAATTTTCTTCCTGGTGTCTGGAATCAGGCTGGACACCTTCTATGTGTCTCCTGTCCATGTGATTAATACAACAAATGTCACTCAGACAGAGGATAGGATATTAGCATCTTATGGCCATTCCTTCATGATCCTTTGTGCTCTTAGGGCACATTCACATGTACAGAGGGAAAGCAGAGAAGAGTGACTCCAACTAAACAGAGACAGAAAACCCATGAAAAGGACCAGTGTGCATATTGCAAGGAGAGGGACCACTAGGCCCATTAGTGCCCCAACAAGTGGAAGCCAGGGGCAGGAAAACCCAGGCCTTTGGAAAAGCACTCCCAAAGGGAGGAGGTGTTAGCCCTGGGTGAAAACTAGGAAGGACAGGGTTTGGATCCCCTCCTTGAGCTCAGGGTAACCTTAAAAGTAGAGGAGAAATCCACCCAATTCTTGGTGAATACTGGGGCCCAACACTTGGCCCTCCTCCAAGCTGATTGGCCAGTCTCTAGCAGAAAATCAAGGGTCCAACTAGCAGACATGAAACCAAAAAAATTTGTAAAGCTTTTCAGAAGGTAAATGCCTATCCCAGTGAGGTATTAGGAAAAAAGCTAGGAATAATCGTCATGGAGTATTTTGGGAAATTGATTTTACTGAAGTCAGTCCAGGAAAATTTGGGTATAAGTACCTTTTAATCTTTGTAGATACATTTTCTGGATGGGTAGAAGCCTCCCCCACCAAGAGAAAAACCATACAGCTGGTTGTGAAGAACATACTAGAAGACCTTCCTCGATTTGGTATGCCTCAAACCATCTGCTCAGATAATGGGCCAGCCTCTGTTTCTATGGTAAGTCAGGGAGTTTCTGGGGACAGTTTGGAAACTTCAGGGTTCATACCTTCCCCAAAGTTCAGTCAGGTAGATAGGATGAATTTGACTCTGAAACAGACCTTAACAAAATTGTCATTAAGACTGGAAACGCATGAAACTCAAGAAGAATGAAGACCAAAGTGTGGACACTGTGCCCCTTCTTAGAATTGGGAACAAAACACCCAGGGAAGGAGTTACAGAGACAAAGTTCGGAGCTGTGATGAAAGGATGGACCATTTAGAGACTGCCATATCCAGGGATCCATCCCATAATCAGCTTCTAAACGCTGACACCATTGCATACACTATCAAGATTTTGCTGAAAGGACCCAAATATAGCTGTCTCTTGTGAGACTATGCAGGGGCCTAGCAAACACAGGAGTGGATGCTCACAGTCAGCTATTGGATGTATCACAGGGCTCCCAATGGAGAAGCTAGAGAAAGTACCCAAGGAGCTAAAGGGATCTACAACCCTATTGTTGGAACAACATGATGTACTAACCAGAACCCCGGAGCTCTTGTCTCTAGCTGCATATGTATCGAAAGATGGCCTAGTCGGCCATCACTGGAAAGAGAGGCCCAATGGACTTGCAAACTTTATATGCCCCAATATAGGGGAATGCCAGGGCCAAAAGAATGGGAATGGGTGGGTAGGGAAGTGGGGGGCGCTATGGGGGACTTTTGGGATAGCATTGGAAATGTAATTGAGGAAAATATGTAATAAAAAATATTAAATATTAAAAAAAAGACTGGAGCAGAGTAGGTGGTGCTTCTTCCCATGGCATTGTTTAGGGCCAGAAAACCCCCTATCATTTCAATCTAACTCTCTTAGAGATCCTGTTTGGGACCCCCACACCCTTGACCCCAGCTCTTGACGTCACCCCCTCCCCCTCCAAGCATGACTTTTCAGGTTGACAAGGCTCTTATGGCTCAATTGCAAACTTCCCAGAACAACCACCAGGAATTGTGACCTAAACTTAGTGCCCTGTATAGTGCAGGTACACCAGAGATTCCACATGAATACCAAGTTAGAGATTGTGTGTATGTTAAGAGGTGTCATGCTAAAAATTTGGAAGCAAAGTGGAAAGGGCAGTTCCTTGTGCTGTTGAGCACCTCCACTGCCATTAAAGTGGATGGAGTAACTGGGTTCATGCAACTCACATCAGACTATCACCTGCACCCGACACTAACTGGATAATAGCCAGATACCGAGCAATCCCCTCAAACTCAAGATAGCCCACCCCTTTGCAAGGCCAGAGAAACTATGAGATAGCTATGGTGTATCTTTTTTTTTTTTTTCTTTTCCCTGTGATGAGCCTCAGTAACCTCCATAAACCCTACCAAAGTGACTTGGCAAGTACTCTCAGCCACTGGGGATATGGGTTTGTCCACTACAGAGGAAGACCCACCTTATACCTGGTGGCTGGACTTTGTCTTAGATATCTGTAAATTAGCGGTGAGCCTTGACACCTGGGATATTCCCACCCTAGAGACACCTGAATGTGGGGGAAGATGGACTTGCACATCAAACAGTGTCCATGAAGGGTGGCACTTGAAGCAACCTTGGAAGGTGGAGCTTAGGGATCAGATGCCTGAAGCTTAGAAGTGTCATTCGAGAAACCCCCATTCATGTGCACCCCTGAGATGGGAGAACCTGACAGCAGGCCCATCAGTGTGGTGGGGGCAACCACTTTTTCTGAGTGCTACCTGAAGGTGTGAAGCATATGGAAGCATATACCTGAGACCATTTAGTAGTAGTTGAGATTTCCATGACCAAGGTTAGGGAGGGGCGAGCCAAACAGGAGAGAGAGAGAGAGAGAGAGAGAGAGAGAGAGAGAGAGAGAGAGAGAGAGAGAGAGAGAACAGAGTCAAAGTTGGAGATAAAGCAAATACTGTGAAGCTGATGGTTTTGAGGCAACAATATGAATCCCCAATATCAGAACAAGAATACACACTAGCAGAGTCTTATTACCAAGAAAGAATAGCTCCATGATTGGAGCTCACACAAGAAAAAGAGGGGAATGATAAGATTAAGCAACTCGGATCCAACCCTGAGATGGCTCCAGAGGAAAGGCTGTTAGGCCCCAAGGGAGGGTTTCATGCTCTCAGCCCTAGGGCAATATCTCAGGAATGACTATGACAGAAAAATTCTCAGGAAAAATGCAGTGTGTACTGCCTGATAGTCACCTGACCCTCTAGAAAGTCCCAGATAAGAGTTCAAATGTTTGCCATGATCTGCCCATGCTTGGTAGCCAATAGATTTAAAGGTCAACCTGCTTAGCCAATAAGTTTGAACTGTACACTTGATAATGTAACCTGTGCTCCTAATAAGTATAAAAACTGCTGGTAATAGCCGCTTGTGGTGGCCTTCTATTCACTCACCTTGAGGTACTAATTGAAGGTAGACCCCGACACACCTGAAAATAAACCTCTCAATTTTACATCCATCTACTTCTCTGTGTCCTACTCTGTGGTATCTCAAAGTAAGTAGCACAGGTCAGGGTCTTACAGTAATTAACTAAGCAATAATAGTTTCTAGATAACAAGGGGATAAAATGAAATTTCAAATAAAAATGTACAGGGTTAAGCATATTAATTACAATTTGAAAAAAAAGTGCATTTTATTTTATGTGTGTGAATCTTTTGCCTGAATTTTTGTGCATACCCCACATGCATGCCTAGTGCCTGTGAAAATGAGAGGACTGAGACAGGCTGACTCCATGACTCCATGACAGGCTTCATGCAAATGAGGCATTCTCAGAACTGGGCAAGTGTAGGCAAGTCAGTTATTGGAAGAACCCCAGGCCAAGAGCAGCCAATCAAGTTTTGATCATACAAAACTCTGTTTTTGTATTTTAAATTTTTAATTTATTTATTTCATTTTATTAAATATAATTACATTACTTTCTCTCCTTTGATTTTCTCCCTTCAGACATATTACTATCTTAAAACCCACCCCATGTCCCTACAACTGTCAAATCAATCGCCACCATTTCATTTCTTGTCATTGTTTTATATGTATGTATGTGTGCAAATGTACATACAATCTATAAATATAACCCTCTGAGTCTATTTTTGTTGTTGTGTGTATATAGTTTTAAGGCTAACAAATAATATATTTGATAACCAATCTGGAGCCTTATCTCTGGGAGAAGCTAATTTTTATTCTCAGCAGAATTTTTACTTATCCCTTGCCTAGGCAATACATTCCACCCCTTTATCTAATATAGTGTGTGGTTATTATGACAATGTGTGGGAAATTGTTGCCCATTGTTTCTTATATAAATAAAGACACTTAAAATATTTATTGTTCCATATTATCTGTATGCATGTGTATCTGTGTGTATTTGTTCATATGAATGCCAGAGCCTGTGGAGACCAGGAGATGTTGGGTCTTCTGAAGGTGCATTTATAAACAGTTGTGAACCATCTGGCATGGGTGCTGAGATTCCAGAGCCATCTCTCTATCTCATGCATGCTTTTTATATTTAATTTTAGTGTGGTAACTATTTCTGTTATGTTGAGACAGTGTCTTACTATCTAACCTAGCCTGGCCTAGTATTCAATGTATGACTTAAGTTGACCTCAAACTTTCCTAATGTCCTCTGACTCTTCCCATGTGATAAAATTTAGAACTGAAGTTTTAAAATAAGTTTTCTATCTTTGAAAAAGTATCTCATGTCAATCAATTTATATGTTTCATATTAACTCATTGATTGGTTATAATAGCATATTAGGGGTACGTGAACATTGTCTTGGTGTCAATTCTTGCATTAATTCAGAAAAAGTCACCACCATTGCCCAAAAAGTTACTTATCTCAAAACAAATATACATTTAAAATCCCAGAATTTCCCAGATAATTAAAAGGCTAAGAAACAAGGCTGATAAATACATCAAAATATATTAAAGGATGAAATATATAATAACATGAAGCAGCTCATAAGCCTAAGTTTATTCTAATTTACTGAGAATATAGGCTCAGCCCTGTGTTCTTATTACGCCCAATCCTCTCTCTTGCAGCATCAGTCTTGGGTGAAGGTTGGCTAAGTAGATATAGGAATGGGGAAGTATACATCAGAGGTTTTCCTTATTCACATGGAAATCTCAAAATTGAATAGTGTGACACAAAAAATATTGCATATTGATTACTTCAATTTGGCAGAAAACTGCAAGAATGAACATAATATTTTTGTCTTATGACTAGACCAGCACAATAATGCTGAATACTGCCATGGATGTGGAATCTGGGTTTGTATTGCCTTTTCTATATCTATATAGCCGTAACCTCTACAGGTTAATTTTTCACTCCAAAACCAGGATGAACGTCTGCAAAATGTATGTGTTCTTCAACTTTGTAGAAATTTTTGATTTCTCCTAATTCTAGACCACAGAAGTTTTGAAACTACACAGAATCTCCGTTTATCTTTTCCATATTTCCAGTATAAAGATGGGCTAGTCCACAACAGCTTACTCTGTCTTGTTTATATTTCTTTTGGGGAATGTAATTGTTCATTACTTTTTTAAAAAAAATAAAGGAACAAATGAGAGCACCTTATTTTGAAGTTATTATTTGAATGTTCAAAGCAATTATATAATTCTGAAACTCCCTTTCCTATTGCACTATGATTCTTCCAGGTATCAATAGCATTGCACATAACTAGGCTTCCGCCATCCTCTTGGGCTACTTCTTTTTCCCACATGCACCATGACACTGAGTTTTCCCAATGTTTTGTCTTTATCTCATTCCCTTCCTTGATATACTTTATAAATCATATTTCCTGTCTTGCTTGCAATGATCATAATCTTGTTTTCTCCCAATTATGAGTATATACTCATTCTATTTCTTTATCGATGTGTCTTCTACATATATCTGTGTCTATAGAACATTTGAATCTGTGTCCAACTTAGCTTTCACTTTCATGACTTGCATTATGCTAAGTTTATTTATAGCCAGTGTGTCATACCAGTTTTATGTGAAGACCTGGCCATAAGGTAAGCCTGATCAAGAAATGTTTTCTGTCTCTGTCCTACTTCCAGGCTTTCAGTGTCTCCAGTTGACTACCATGGCTGTGTCAAGGTTGAACTCCATCTCTGGAGTTTCAGTAGGAACAGCACTATGTCATTGTCAGTATATAAAGGAACAGCACATTGTACACTCAGGATTTGTGCTTCTGATAAGTATCTCAGGGTCTCCTAACAGAGTTTATGGGTTGGGCCGTGAACATCTATATTATATTAAGTTGGACACCATAGCAAGTGTAGCTATTCTCTAAGATTTAGGTGTCTCATGAGATCCACAACCTTTAATTCATAGAGTCTGACTTTGAATGTCCCTTTTAATCTCTGATCTGGAATTCTTTTCTCTTTTTTAAAGATTTAATTTCTTCTATGATTTCATTAAAATTATACATATATATTTATATATTTTGTTAAAGATATATGTATATATATATATACATATACTACAGAGAGAGAGAGAGAGAGACAGAGAGACAGAGAGAAAGAGAGAGAGAGAGAAACCTTTGACCCAAGTTTCTATTACTTGCTATATTCCTATATACCTACTAGTGACAGATTTTTTTTTCATGGTTTTCCAGATGTTACGTTTTATGTGATGATTTTCAGTTTAGCACTGGGTAGCCATTTCTTCTACTCTGTGGCTTTCTTCTCAACTTTTTGTTTTATTTCATTAGTTTTTTTTTTTTCATTTTTAGTTTTACCTTGGTTAACCGTTGCATAGCAATTCTGTTTCTCTGTTAATTTCCTGTTTCATATCTTTAAAAACTATTTTTGAAAAATATTAATACATGAGAAGCCACATGAAAACCTACTTCCATATAAGCTTCAAAAATCATATTCATGTATGAGAGGAATTTAAATATGAGCCACTATAGAATTGGCTGGGCAATTTCATAATTAGATATTTTATGCTACTAAGTAAAATTTTCAGTACCAGGAATAGTCTATAATTTGTTCAGTCACTGACCAAACTTATCGCCAAAAAAATCCCAAACATCATATACCATTGCTAAGGTTATAGACTACCTTCTATTTTCTGATGGTAAGGCTCTTTGCTGAAGTCAAAGGCTTACTTACATAATAGAATACAAAGAAATCAAGTAGGTGTCAGACTAGAAATTTTATAGATACTGACTGACTATCACTCACAGTTGAGGCAGTAATTTTCTTTGCTATTGGAGTAGAAAAACAAGCATGAATATTGCTCAGGTACAAACCTGTGACCGAAAACAGTGAGTTCCCTGGAAAGATGTTCTTTTGTAAAAGCAGCAAAAATGTTATAAGTACAACCAACTACTTTTTGATTTGATTAAAAGCCCACTGCATGAGATAAATTGTATACCTGTCACTGCTAATGTTGCCAAGAACCTGAGATAAGCTAGGTCATGAGCACAATCAGAAAATTTACTATGATTCTGCTGAAGGAACATAGCAATGACATGACTCCTAATGACATAGATCAGGATGGGACTCAGGCCTCATCAGACAAGCTTCTATTTCCAGTAGATAGTAATCAGTACAGTGAGCTACAAATAGACAATGTGCAGTAAGTAAGAGATTTGGATTACTCAACCCTACACAAGATGTCTTTATCATATCTTTCCCTTCAAGATTCAGGGATCTATGCTTAAATGGAGGCAGAAAAATTGTAAGAGAGAGAGGTGATAGAAGACTCCAAGGAAAGAGTATCCTTAGAACTGATACACACATAAGCACACAGATTGTGACAGCATGCATAAAGCCTGCAAAACTTTAAACTAGAAAATAATTCCAGAACTGAGAAGGGTAAGTGGATACAAAGTACCAATATGGATCAAGAAGGAATGTGTAGTTGATAATTGCTAGTATAAGGAACATCAGTTTTATTCAGTGGAGTGCCTCTGGATTTATCGAAGACATTCTAGGTAGGCCCCATGCCCTAGAGTAGTTCAGTACCACAAAATGGACTTCATCTTTTCTTTGTCTACATTTTTGTTTGTTTTGCTATGTTTTATCTTTTGTCTGTTTGTTTGAATTGATTTTTAGTTTTTGAATTTGTTTTGTTTGTTTGAGAAATATAGAGTAGAGGAAGGGAGAGGAAGAGGAAAAGAAAAGAAACGACAAGGCAAAATGACAGAGAGAGAGAGAGAGAGAGAGAGAGAGAGAGAGAGAGAGAGAGAGAGAGAGAGAGAGAGAGCAGAGAGCATGAAGTTCTTTATTTGGGGAGGGGGGTTTGAGAGAGGATATCTCTGTATAGCCCTGGCTGGCTGTTCTGGAACTCACTCTGTAGACCAAGGCTGACCTCAAACTCAATAATCCGTCTGCCTCTGCCTCCCAAGTGCTGGAATTAAAGGCATGCACCACCACTGCCCAGCAAGCATGAAGTTCAATTGACACTACTCACTTTCTCTCTTGTGTTGTTACTGTTGCAAAAAAAGTTATTATATTAGTTTCTCACTATTCTAGGTGTTTCTAACTGCAGTGGAATGTTTTTTTTATTTATTTTTTCTACCTGCTATGAAGTGTCTATTTATATTAGTAACAAATTTTCACCAAATTTCTCAGATTGACTTCAAAAGTGCCATCCACTTCTCTTCAATTGCTTGGTACCATTACATCTCTTCTGTCCCTGCTCCCTGTCTCTTCTCTCTCCTCTCCCTATATCACTGTGTGGGTGTTATATTGTCACAGGGGTGCACATGAATTTGTACTTGTGCTTGCCTGTGTGTATTCCTGTGGAAGTCAGAGATAGATATTAGAAGCTAGTGTTTCACCTTGTATCTTGAGATATGGCCTCTCAATGAAGCTGGGGCTCACAGTTTGGCTAGACTGTTTGGTCAGCAAGACAGGATGCGCTTGTCCCTGCATACCCCATCATCCTGACTCTACAGTTGTGTGTTATCATTCCCAAGGGTTTTTTTTTATTTAATATTGGTAATGGAGGTCAAAACTCCACTCCTCATGCTTGAATAAATAGCCCATTGTACACTGGTGCCACCATTCATTTCTTGATTCATGGTTGTTTACTCTAGGTTTTCAAATACTGGCTTGGATCCTCTTTGAACTGTGGATCTCAAACCTCAGTTCATGCACTAAGCATGTATGCTAAACCTTTGATTGATTCTATTTGGGATTAAAATCTCACTTCGGGCAGAGATTATGATGACTGGAAGATGTGTTCCCTTGCAGTGCCTGGAGGCTAAGATTAAAGCCCATAGCTATATAGATTTCCATGGATTGACAAGGTCATCTTTGTTAATGTAACTTGCTTGACTCCTAGCATCTAGGACTTCTGCTTTGAATTATTATTATTTTTTCTGTGTTTATCTATTTATAGTCACTTCAATTTTTAAAGTTCATGTTGGTTAACTGATACATTGGCTATGAATTCCACACCATGCCAACTTTATGACATTTGTAACAGTCTCTGTAGTTCAGGAGCCTTCACTAGCATCTTTTGCCAATTTATATTTCCCATACCACTAATAATGTATTTACTTAAGATTAATCATATACATATGGATTCTTTTTTCTTGTTTGTTAAAATAACAACAAGTGTTTTAAAAATAACATGTACTCTAATTCTAAATCTGTGATAGCGATTGTCCATCCTGTAATGCAAGAACTACGTTTCCCAGTTTGAGAAGTCTGAACAAAACTGTGAAATCCCAAACTAAAAATAAAGCCATGTATCGCAGAGCAATTGCTGTTTATGAAATACATCCATGTTTTCAATGAATGCTTCAGCTAGACTTTACCTTTTCACTCTGTTTCATGTGCAACCTTGGGGAGGAAGGGTCCATGGTCACTTAGTTAAGTAACAGGTAGGATGAAGTTGAAGGTGATCCTTTTTGCTCATCATAATATCTTTATCATTGCTCCAGGTTTACCACACCATTTCCTTGCTTTGCAGTTCAGGCTGCCCTGAAATTCCTAGCTATGCAAACCGTAGATTACCATTGTCTAACTATCATAATGGTAATGTAGATAATGCAGACTCACATAGCTTTACTTGAAGACAGGAGTCAAGAGTTTTATAATTTTTTTAATAAAGCATCAGCATTGTTAATTACCATGGTGACTGTCTTCATCTCAGAACCTCATAGTACAAGAGAATTAGGGACCTCAGCATTGGAAAGAGGGAGGTTCAAAACAAACATGCCTTAGATCTCACAGCTTTCTCCCTAAAGATTGTTTACTTGTCCATCTAAAAAGAAAATCAAAATAACACAACTTCTGGCCTCCTTTATCCCCTTTGTTCCCCTGGGTAGATGTGTATTGCATATTGTCATTCTGCCTCCCTGTGAGATTTCATAGCTCTTTCCTCTTAGCTGTATGCATAAATCTTTTGCTATGATTTTTCTAGCTAGGTCTCTTCCTGCATGATGAATGGATGCACTGAAGTTATTAGCCAGATCATTCCAGGCAGAAACATCTCTAACTACACTTGGCTTGGATAGGTATATAAGCCCTTTATCATAAGGGAAGCAGAAAACCATTTTAAATTGAGGCCCAATTAGAAACAATGTACTTCAAAGCAAATGCATTTACACAGAGGCTAATTAAAGAAATCTTCACAGAATTTAGTGTTAAATATAGTTCACTGAGGCAAATGTAAATGTATATGTTTATATTACCATTTCTACCGAACTGTATTATGAGCACAGCTTCATTATAAAGTATTTAAATTGTTATGGCAACTACAGTTTTGAGTCACAGAGAGTCTATTATTTCTGCCTTTCCCTAATCCTAGAGAAACTGAGTCTTAACCTCTGATAAGGGTTTTGAGCACTGTTGATAAGAAGAAGGTTTAGATTTGTTGTGTGTGGTGTCATGCCTAACTATCCTCTTCTCTGGTAAATTTTATGGTACCCTAACTCCTTATTCACTTCTTAATCTAGGAAAAGAAATCTAACCCCAGTTAACTTATACTTAATTTGTATGAGTTAAAGTTGTTCCTGCTATTTTTTTTTCCTTAGGAGAACACACATTTAAAGAACCAGTTACTAAGTCGTTGTGAAGTTTCCACCAGAGAAGCTGGTTGGAGACAGGTTCAGGTGAATGGAAAGTAGTAGCTGGCTAGTGACTGAGCTGGGGGTTCTGGATCCAAGTGCAGTTCCAAGTCTTTCCCAGGGCAAACCTTTAAGCCCAGAAATCACATTCTGGTTGATATACCTCATTTAGCAAGAACACTCATACAGAAAGAGAACTACAGAAGCCAAAAGCAAGGTTAGTACATTTAGAGGGTTTTGCAGAACTATGGAATTTGATGGATGAGAACTTTGTTCTCATTTTGGCAGGTGTTACTACTGATGTGCTTGGTTCCAAGGCCTGAATGGTACTTCCATCATGGGGTCAGTTGTGCTAAGGTCTGGGAACATGTTTTAAAGTCATATTGGAAGGATATGTTCAAGTCCTGTTTTAAGGTTCGTGAGTGCCTTATATCAATTGCTGTGTTGATTTCAATGATAAAAATATCACAGAAACTCTAGAATCAAGACAGTTGGCACCCAGCTAGTCACAACCGATAGTAGAACTTTTAAAAGTTAGACACTAGATGAAGTGAGTAGTTGCTGTGGTTGGGCTTTTAAATTAAGGCTTCCTCTCCCTTCTAGTCCTCTCATTCTGCTTTCTACATGTATTGAATCTATGGGCCTTCAAATTTCTATTCTGACTGACATGATTGCCTGTTGTCCTGCCTTTCTATGACAGATACTATTGCTTTGAAATTGCAAGCTTAAAAAAAAAAAAAAAAAAAAAAAAAAAACTTTCTTCCTCAGGTTGCCTTGGCCATGGTACTTTATCAGAGCAACATAAAAGCAAGTAATAGAGTTTCCATATCAACAAAACAGGTCTTATTGAATATAACCTCTCAGAAGTCTATAATAAGAGAAATATTTATAGTGTAGGAGAAAATTTTCATAAAACAGCAGCCTTTCATCAGACATCTTAACATGCATTTCAAAACCTCTTCTTATATATTCATTCAGAATAAAGACAATGCCTTCAATATATGCCAGGGCACATAAAACAACATATATTAAAAAGACTTCATGTTTGTCTTTTTGGCTCAGGGTTTACTCAGAAGAAATGACACTTGTTATAAAAGTAAACACCTAACACTATGGCAATGAAAGGGGGCTTTCCTTGGCCTTCATTTGATATATATTGAATCTGCCTCAACTGCTGTGGCTTCACTGGTTTCTCAACCTCTGCTATGGATTTAGGGTTCATATACATGATGTTGCTGGCCCACTTCTCAAAGAAAAAGTCTTATTTCAGGTCCACAATATGGTTCACCAATTACCTGGTCCAGAGTATCAGTAACATCTTTATTCAAAGTACAAGTGAGCAGCAAGGTAAGACTGAACACATCAGGAATGGACCTCAGAGCACTGCTAAGAGTAGAGAAATAGTCTTCTACCCCATTTGACAGAGTCCTCTATTTTTTTCTTCACAACTACTCTTAAATTTTATGAGTAAACATGTGAACAAACATATGACTGAGCCTCTATTTACAGAGAGTATTTGTTGAAGGGAAAGGATCCCAGAAATGAACCTAGAAAACCAGTCCCTATTATGAATCATTCAACTGGATCAATCCCCTGTTAGGTGATTATGGGGTCTTTTTGTTGTTGTTAATATGTGGCGTTACAGTCTCCACAGTCTTTCTCTCATTAGAATTGCTAAAAGTATATTTCTGTGAGAACTTAGTTTTCTTAAGGGGAAATGGGTGGATTTACACTTCTGTTTCTTCAACTATAGAGGTGTATGAAAATCAATCATGGAAGGCATGGAAACTGTCCTGCTAGTTTGTACTTTGATAACACCCTAAGAAATGAAAACAAGAGTTTTAGTTTAGGAAAGGATGGTGCTACATTTAGTAAAACCCTAGAGTCTGACTGCAAAGAGAGCTGAGCAGGCTGAAGAAAAAAAAAAAAAAAAAAACAAAACAAACAAACAAACAAAAAAAAACTCTGTTCAAGCATGAGGACCTCAGTTTACATGCCAACACCCATGTAAAAATTAAATGAAGTCAAGTATTATAATCACACCTGGAACAGCAGTGATGTACGGCCTGGGGGTATAAGGTAAATGGAGATTGTTAGCTGCCAGACTTATTTTTGGTTCAGTGAGAGATTCTATCTCGAACAAATATACCAGAAAATGATGATACACACAGTCTTCCTCTGCCTCTGCACATATACTCACTGACATACTTGTTCATGCATACAGGTATGAGTAATCCAGACCTATGCCATACTCACACTCAAGGTTATTTTAAAAACAATAAAAGAAATAGCATGTACGAGTGCTACAACTTATGGCTTTCATTAATAGGGAATGATTATTTTCTCCTTTTGCTGCTGAACAAGAACTTGATGGAAATATGAACAGACATCTCCATAAGGGTGAAAACCCATTTGAAGTTTTCTCTGATCACTCACCTGCAGATAAATGCTCCAGCTTCATATTGACTCTTTTAGGGTGAACACTCGTCTGCTATGAATACACACACACACACACACACACACACACACACACACACAGCCTGTCATCTCTTCCTCCTGCTCTTCTTCCTTTCATCTCATCCCTTCTCTCATTCTCCCACAGATTTCATATCTATCCCCCAGGACAAACATTGACTAATGTATCTCATGATCAAATAAGAGAGAATATCTTCACCTCTTATAGATGCAAATTAATAATGATAGCTCTCCTGTTGTAGAAACTGGCATAAGGTAAGAGATTCATACCAGGAGAAGCAAAAAGAAAATCTGTACCTTGGCCTTTAGCCTCTCCCCATCATCTAATTATGGCAATATGAAGGAGGTTAAAAAAGGAAGATTTCACCAGAGGGTTTGAGATCAGGGGTTGTTAATGAGATGTCGAAGTAATAGAGACAAATATTTCGAGAGGTCACATGCCTATTAAATTGGCATCAGTTTAGAAGAATAAACTTAATTAGCAGGGTAAATTATCTACAACAATTTAACCTATCGGCCTCAGGCATTTCTTTAATTTTAACCTAGAGTTACATACAGGACTGTGAATGAATAGGCATCTGCCAGACTTTTATTAAACATCATTTATTTTCAGTTTGATTCTTTTGCTTTTAAGCTACTGCTGTTTAAAGTTTGCAGAAGCATCTATAGAGAAATTTATTTATGACATTTTTTCTTGTTCAAAATGGGTATGTCTTTATAATAATGGGTTTAACAGTGATGGAATGCTAAGAATTCAAGCATATTAGTTTATAATTAACATACCAAGTAACATTTTATTGGGAAAGGTTAAAATTTCACCTATGCTCATTTAATAAAAATAGTATATCTGTAATTTTAAACACATATCATCTGTGTAAATCTTAGAGGTAATCAAGATAAACACATGTTTGCTCATGCCAGGAGATCTGATAAATAGCTTTTGCTGTACTGCCTGAATAATCTAGTTTTGCTCCAGGTTTATGTCCCAGGATTCACTTTAGTTCTTTTGCATAAGCAGCCAAAACATTTCTTTGTATCATCTATGCTAAATCATTGTGTTTTGTGAATGTAAGGATGCTATTGAAGGATGTAGTGAAGCCTTCTCAGCAACTTCGCTCCTGTATATTGAAGGAAAGTCCAGCTTTATTAAGGGGACCATGGCATAGTGAGATGTTAGATAAAGAAGTTTTGACATAACACAAACATTTCTATATTTTTGAGGTCAGATAGCTTCAGGGAACATAATACATTTTAAATATACAATTTTGTTTTTGTTTTTTTGAGACAGGGTTTCTCTGTGTAGCCCTGGCTGTCTTGGAACTCACTTTGTAGACCAGGCTGGCCTCGAACTCAGAAATCCGCCTGCCTCTGCCTCCTAAGTATTGGGATTAAAGGCATGTGCCACCACCACCCGGCAAATGTACATATTTTCAAAGTATAATATAATTGCAAAATTTTCCCTCATTCTTTCCTTTCTCCAACCAACCCTTGTACCCTCTCAAAATCATGGCCTATGTTTTTCCTTAACTACTCTCTCATATGTACATATAAATATACACATATATATACATACATACACACAAACATCATATATATGGAATATATATATCTAGATATATAGATATATATGTGTGTGTGTGTGTGTCAACATATACATTTGTCCTACTTAGTCCATATATAGTAACCTGTTTCTGTATGATGATCTTAGGCCTCACCACCTGGCATTTGGCAGTCAATTCAAATTCAGGGTTCTGATTTCAGAAGATTTTTTTCTTGGGGAACACAATTACCACTTTCCCCCTTTCATGTTAGCATGTCCATGGGATTCATAGTTGTTTAGGTCACCAATATTCAGTTCCTGCACTCAAGGCTCCAGGATCATTGTAGAAGAAAAGATTGAAAGATTATAAGAACCAGAAGAAAAGGAAATTTGCTGTGGGATTCCATATCCTAGGAACGTCAGGGAGGACACAGCCACAAAGTTTCATATGGATTAACAGGTATCAAAAAGAATGCTGTGGAGTAGAGAGGAGCCTTTGAAAAATTTAAATATGGAAATTGTTTAACCAGCTTTGCAGCAAATCAATAGAACTCTCTCATTAATATTCTTTTTCTCAGAGCTTTTTATGTTATATGTATGTGTTTTGTGGACATGTATGGTGCCTGTGCATTTCAGAAAACTGCATCAGATCCCATGGAAATAGAGTTATGTATGTTTGTGCATCACTGGAAATCAATTTTTATGTCACTCTGAGACATTAATTGTATTGTTTAGCCCACTATTACAGAGAATTTATTTATTTCCCATTGTATATTTTATTTATTTACATTTCAAATGTTATCCCCTTTCCCTATTTCCCCACAAGAAATCCCCTATCCCATTGCCTTCCTGCTTCTATGAGGTTGTATCCCCACCCACCCATGGACTCTTGTCTCCCAAACCTCGCATTCCCCTAGTCTTCAGCATCAAAACTTCATGGTACCAAGGGCCTCTTCTTGCATTGACACCAGACAAGGCCATCCTCTGTTACATATATGGCTGGAGCCATGAGTCCCTCCATGTGCACTCCTTGGTTTGTGGTTTATACTCTGGGGAGCTCTGGTTGGTTGATATTGTTGTTCTTCCTATGGGGTTGCAAACCCCTTCTTCTCCTTCAGTCATTTCTCTAACTCCTCCATTGGGGATACCATGATCAGTTCAATAGTTGGCTGTGAATATCCACTTCTGTATATGTCAGGCTCTGGCAGAGCCTCTCAAGAAACAGCTATATCAGGTTCCTGTCAGCAAGCACTTCTTGGCATTCACAATAGTGTCTGTGTTCGGTGACTGTATATGGGATGGATCCCCAGGTGGAACCATCTCTGGATGGCATTTCCTTGAGTCTCTGCTCCACACTTTGTCTCCATATTTACTCCCATGAGTATTTTTTATGCCTTCTAAGAAAGACCGAAGGACCCACACTTTGGTCTTCCTTCTTCTTGAACTTTTTGTGGTCTGTGAATTTTATCTTGGGTATTCCAAGCTTTTGGGCTAATATCCACTTATCAGTAAGTTCATACTATGTGTGTTCTTTTGTGATTGAAATACCTCGTTCAGGATGAATTATTAAACCTCTGCAAAACAACAATTGCTCTTCATCACCGAACCATCTCTCCAAGACCTGTCGTTAATATTCTTGATTCTTTTTTTAATTTATTTATTTTTTATTAGGCATTTATTTCATTTACATTTCCAATGCTATCCCAAAAGTCCCCCACCCGCTCCACCACCCACTCACCCACCCACCCACTCCCACTTCTTGGCCCTGGCGTTACCATGTACTGAGGCAGATAATTTTTCCAGAACACAGTAATGAGACAGAGAAACAATAAAAAATAACTGCAATAACTTGTGGCATTGAGTATTCTGAGACAACCTTGGTTGTATGACTACATGTAAAGTAGAAAATAACAGAATAGAAAGAATGAGCAGAGGTTACTCTACCACTTACAAGAAGGCTCAGAATAGCCATATTTCCACCAAGGAAAATAATCAAAACAGGTGATAAGAAAGTGGCATGAGGTGTATACATGCAATACAAAGTTTGAACACACTAGACAAGAAGATTGGGAGGTCTGGTGCCTAGTTAGATGTCCAAGAAAGGTGAAGTAGATATGCCTAAATATGGAGCTTGTAGAGGCAGGGTTGTGATGTGCATTTACAGATGATTCTCAGGCAGGTAGATGTGTCAGTGGAGAGATCAGTGTCCTGTGGTACAATGGCATTTGCTTGGCAGAGAAGAAGGAATGCTTGGAGAAATTCATGCAACAAGTTGGACATAGGAAAACCACATCTTGTGTATTAAACCATTACCATGAAAATCACTGCCTTATTAGCTTTCAACAATAACTTTATTCCAGCAAAGGCAATGTGGTGTTTCTATTTTGACCTTACTACATATGGATGATTAATTCACTTATTAATTTTTATACTAGTCTATGATTCAGAGGATTGGGATAGGTAACCAACTCTCTTTCATTTTTCAGTATTTCACTCAATGTTTTTGTTTATATGTAATTCAGGACATTCACTAAATATATTTGTAATCAATATATAATTGGCATAATTATTCTAATAGAGTGTAAGGAAATACTCCCCAAATGAGAAATAAAGTTCATATATAACATTGACATAGTATGATGCATTCAAGAGAAATGATGGAACAGGTATTTGAATGCATTAGTAAACTGTATTTCCAGAAGCAAACATCTGTAACACATTCTAAGAGCTCAGAATTGAAAATCTGGCCCCCATGCTATTGATGGATGTAGAGACAGAGGGAAGAGATGGAGCACCCACCTTATTAGGAGAACCTGGGTGTCATGCTGCTAAAGGAGGTGGGAGAGAGAACTTTATGGAGCACTCACCCTGACACGGCTTGCAGACTAGCTGCCAGAATAGGAATGTCCTGTTCTGGAGAATGGCAAAAAAAAAAAAAAAAAAAAAAAAAAAATCTCCAATAGCACCTGTGTAACAACCTGTTGCATACTGGGCATACTAGAATTAGACAAAAGTGCTTTAAGCATAGTTAAAGAATGAAGGGAAGACATGATTGAAACTGGATTAGAAAAAATTATTTGTGCAGAGTATTTTACCAGGTTGCCATTCTATTTTATCTTCAAACTTCTTTCACAAGTGTAGCAAATTAACACCTATTCTTTTTATTGGTCAGGTGATCTTTATATCTCAAACCTCTGCATAAACTCATCTCAACAGCTAAACCAAGCTCTCCATCAGGACATCTTCTTTATTTGCTTTCTAGAGTGCTTATTAATATAGTATAAATTAAGATTCTAAAAGCATATAGAGACTAATATTTACTTCTCCTCACCTGTCCCTGGGTATATTTGCCTGACTAGTTCACAAAGGCAAAAGTATTTTCTATATCAGGAAATAATTCTGTGATCAGATTTCATGGGGTAATGCTTTATGTTTATTTATTACTTTTCTTTAGTTTCTTTTAATGCATGTTGATTACTTCATTCTATTTAACTTAGACTTTTATAAATACATAGATATTACACATAAAGATTTATTTTTATGTGTAAATTACAAATATATATTCCAAGCCTCCACTTTCAATATGGTCAACAACTAGACACTATTTTCATTTATTAGCTAGTCATTTTTTTACTAATTAGTCATTTTTACAATTGTATTTTGACAACATCAATGTGCATTGTAAACAATTTAAGTTAGTTATAAAACATAGACAAAAACAAATAAAAGGTTGATTTGCAGATATCTAGAGCATATTTGTGCTGAAAATCCAAAGCTTCACTGAAGCAATACCTCTTTTACCCTTCCAGTTCCCTCTGACGAGCTATCTCTGGACTTTTGGGAATGTGGGAATTATGTTTTCTCATAGATGAAACTATAGAGTGTTCATTCTTTTGTGACTGTCTTGTTTCATTTACGCAATTGCTTTAGGGGTCACAGATAATTTCATGTCTTTCAGGGTTGAGTTATTTTTCAAAGCTGAGCAATCATTCATTTAATAGGTACAGATCATTCTTTTTCTTCAATGTTCACCCATTGACAGCAGTGACGTTCTTTCCATATCTTCACTGTTATGCATGATTGCACAATGATGGGGCATGGGCAATCCTCTCTTCTGGGTCTCTGTTTTAATTATGTTGTATAATTACTCAGATATAGGTCTATTATACCTTTGGGTTGCTCTTCTTTCAGATTATTTTTTTCAAGAATTTATAAATTACTTTCCATGATAGATACACTATTTCTTATTTTCAAGAAACAGCACCATCTTTTTACATTCTTTACAATATATTTTACTTTCTTTTTAAAATTTTATTTTTTACGCTTGATATTCCATTTTCTGCAACACCATGCACCCTTCAACTATTCCATAACCCATACATCTTCACCACCCCACCCTGTCTCCATGTGGATGCCCCCACCCCACCCCATCTGACCTCTAAAGTCCCTCTAAACTTCAGTTTCTTGAGGATTTGGTGCATCGTTTCTAAATGAACACAGACCCAGAAGTAGTTAATCAGCTGGAGAAGTTCTCTGGTGAATTTTTGGGGTCACTTATGTATACTATCATACCATCTCCAAATAGTGATACCTTTATTTCATCTATATCAATTTATTTATTTCTTTATCAATTTATATCCCCTTAATCTTTTGTTGTCTTATTGTTCTAGCTAACACTTCGAGTACTATATTAAATAGGTATGGGGAGAGTGGGCATCCTTGTCTTTGTCCCTGACTTCAGTGGAATTGCTTCAAGTATGTCTCCATTGAATTCGATATTGGCTGTTGGTTTGCAGTAAATTGCTTTTATTATGTTTAGGTATGGGGCTTGGATACCTGATCTCTCCAATACTTTTAACATGAAGGGGTGTTGCATTTTGTCAAATGCTTTTTCTGCATCTAAGGAGATGATCATCTGATTTGTTTTCTTTGAGTTTGGTTATATAGTGGGTTACGTTAATGGATTTTAGTATATTAAACCAACCTTGAATCCCTTGGACGAAGCTTACTTGATCAGGTGATGATGGTTGTGATATGTTCTTAAATTTTGTTTGCTAGAATTTTATTGAGTATTTTTGCATCAATATTCATAAGCAAGATTGGTTTAAAGTCTCTTTTGTTTTTGTTGGGTCCAAGTGTGGTTTATGTATCAGAGTAATTGTAGCCTCATAGAATGAGTTATGTAGTATTCCTTCTGTTTCTATTTTATGGAATAGTTTGAGGAAATTTAGTATCAGGTCTTCTTGGAAGGTCTGGTAAAATTCTGAACTAAATCCATCTGGCCCTGGAATTTTTTTGGTTGGGAGGTTTAATGACTCTTTTATTTCCTTGAGGTATATGAGCTTGTTTAGATAGTTTATCTGCTCTTGATTTAGCTTTGATATGTGTCATCTATCTAGAAAACCACCCATTTCATCTAGATTTTCCAGTTTTGTTGAATATAGTATTTTATAGTAGGATCTGATGATTTCTTTTTTTCATTTCCTCCATTTCTGTTGTTATGTCTCCATTTCATTTCTGAATTTATTAATTTGGATACTACCTCTTGGCCCTTTAGTTAGTTTATCTAGGGGTTTATCTATCTTGTTGATTCTTTCAAAGAACCAGTTTTTGGTTTTGCTGATTCTTTGTATTGTTTTCTTTGTTTTTGTTTGGTTGATTTTGGCCCTGAGTTTGACTATTTCCTGCCTTCTACTTCTCTTGGACGAGTTTGCTTCTTTTTTTGTTCTAGAACTCTCAGGTGTGCTGTTAAGTTGTTAGTGTTTCTTTACCAGGGCAATTAGTGCTATGAACTTTCATCATGTCCCATAAGCTTGGGTATGATGTGTCAATATTTTCATTAAATTCCAGGAAGTCTTTAATTTCTTTCTTTATTTCTTCCCTGACCAAATTATCATTGAGTAAAGAGATGTTCAGTTTCCATATATATGTGGACTTTCTTTAGATTTTGCTGTTATTGAAGACCAGCCTTCGGCCATCGTGATCTAATACAATGCATGGTATTATTTCAATCTTCTTGTATCTGTTAAGGTCTGTGTTGTAATCAGTTATATGTTGTAATCAGTTTTGGAGAAGGTACCATGAGGTGCTGAGAAGAAGGTGTATTGCTTTCTTTTAGGACGAAATGTTCTTTAGATATCTGTTAAATCCATTTGGTTCATAACCTCTCTTAGTTTCACTCTGTCCCTGTTTAGTTTCTGTTTCAATGATCTGTCCATTGGTGAGAGTAGGATATTTAACTGTGCCACTATTATTGTGTGAGGTTCAATGTGTGTTTTGAGTATTAGCAAAGTTTCTTTTTTGAATCTGGGTGTTCATGCATTTGGGGCATAGATGTTCAGAACTGAGACTTTCTCTCGGTGGATTTTCCCCTTGATGAATATGAAGTGTCTTTCTTCATCACACTTGATAACTTTAGGTTGAAAGTCTCTTTTATTGGATATTAGAATGGCAACTCCTGCTTGTTTCCTGGGACCATTTTCTTGGAAGATAATTATGTGATGAGAAGATTTTTCTTTCCTGGTCTCATTTATTTGATGTTCTATAGGCTTCTTGTACCTTTATTTCCATCTCTTTCTTTAGGTTGGGTAAGTTTTCTTCTATAATTTTGTTGAAGACATTTTCAGGTCCTTTCAGCTAGGAATTTTTATTCTCATATATTTGATTGCCCTTAGATTTGGTCTTTTCATTATGTCCTGAATTTCTTGGATGCTTTGGGTTACGAGTTTTTAATGTTTTGAATTTTCTTTGACAGTTGTGTCAATCTCTTCTACCATATCTTCTACACCTGAAATTCTCTCTTGTATTCTGTTGGTAATACTTAAATTTCTGACCTCTTTCCTAGGTTTTCCATTTCCAGGTTTGCCTACATTTGTGTTTTCTTTATTGTTTCTATTTCCACTTTCAGGTCTTGAATTGCTTCACTCACTTCTTCCATCTGTCTACCTGTGTTTTCCTGTATTACCTTCATCAAGTTATTGATATCTTCCTTAAAGGACTCTACTATCTTCATGAGATAGGATTTTATGCCAGATTCCTGATTTTCAGGTGTGTTGGTGTATTCATGGATTGCTGTGGTGGGGGAACGGGTTCTGATGATGGCCACATATTTTGGCTTCTGTTGCTTATGGTCTTGCACTTGTCTTTTGCCATCTGTATATCCCTGGTGTTTGATGTTTTGGGTGACTGTATGGAGTCTGCCTCTTTTGTCCCTGGCTTGCTTCAAGTCTCCTGGTAGGCTTTTGGCCCTGGCTGTATCAGACCACCTGTGGAGCATTCCAACTGGGGGTTCTTAACAGGAACAAAGAAGTTGCTGATCTGTTGCCCTGGGTGCAGTAGATCTCCTGGGAGGCCTTCAGACTGTTGGGTTTTCAGTAGAGCAGTCAAGATGTTGCCCAACTCCCCTGAGTGCAGCTGATCCTCAAGTGCTCTGAGAACAGCAGATCTTCAACTGCTCTGAATGCAGAAGGTCCTCAACTGTTCAACTGCTCTGAGTGCAGTGGATCCAACTGCTCTGAGTGTAGTAGGTCCTCAACTTCTCTGAGTGCAGAGTGTCCTCTAGGATGTATTGGGATATGAAGTCTTCATGGGAGCTGAACAACTAGGGATCTGCCCCAGCATCAAGGACCAGGTGGAAGGAATGGAAGAGATGGAAGGAAGGAGATTGGTATTCCTCAGGTCAGGGGTTTTGGTAAGTGATGGGTACAGAGTATACCAGGATCCCACCAACAGCTCTGGGACTCAGGGCAGAACAGGAATGGGGGTGGTCCTTACCAACTGCGCTGAGTGCAGCTGGTCTTCTAGGATGGATTGGGATATAGAGTCTTCATGGGAGGAGACCAAGTAGCAGTCTGCCCAGCAGCAAGGACCAGGCAGAAAGGGTCTTTCCAATATTTTTTAAAACATTGGCCATAATAATAGAGGAAAGATGATATTTATTGTTTTTATGTAGATATGATTGCTAATGAGTGTTAGTGTCCAAATTTCTTTAGACCTCTCCATTTCTTTAGAGAAATGTTTATTCAAGCCCTGGAGCAGTTTTTCATCTTGATGTTTTACACACAATTCTTTCAACCTTGCAAATGCATTCACTCATTTGTAGTTTCAATATTTTTTGAAATATATTTATTGAATATTTATGTCAGACAACCACAGACACCTTATGCCTCATAGGTTTCCAGGGTGGAGATGATGTAGATGAAACAGTTTCATAATCTACCAATAATGAAGAGCATATTAAATTCAGTAGACTTCTAAGACAATTGGGACACATGACAATCCATATATGTGTACTCAATCTTAATCTTATGAAGTGTGTATGTGTGTGTGTGTGTGTGTGTGCGTGTGTATGTCTGTGTGTATGTGTGTGTGTGTGTGTGTGTGTGTGTGTATTTAGATTAGCATGTGCTTGGTGACAGACAGGAGATTTTTCTCACATATTTTTTTCTGTTTCTCTATTATTTCGTTTTTGTTGGTGTGTGTGTATCTGTTTGTCAGCATGTATTATGTAGGCCTGTGTGCCATGGTATGTGGTGTGTGTGGTATGTATGGTGTGGTGTGCATATGTGTGTGTGTGTGTGTTTGTTTGTGTGTCTGTCTGTCTGTCAATGTGTATTATGTAGGCCTGTGTGTGCCTTGCTGTGTGGTGTGTGTAGTGTGTTGTGTATGGTGGTAGTGGTGGTGGTGGTGGTGGTGGTGGTGGTGGTGGTGGTGTGTGTGTGTGTGTGTGTGTGTGTAGGTCAGAAGCCTACTTGTAGGTGTCATTTTTCTAACCCACCATGTAGGTTATTGGAATTGAACTCAAGTCATCAGCCTAGATTGTAAGCACCATTGGCCAAAAAAACATCTCAGCAACTTTCTACCTGATTATCTGAGACAAAAATCAATTAATCTGATTTTGGCTAGACAAGTTTGCCATAATATTTATAAATTCCTATACCTCTGTCCTCCAATACTGTGGTTACAAATATACCACTGTGCCTGACTTTTGCATGGGAGCTGTAGACTCAAACTTAAGCTTTCATGCTTTTATGACAGAAAATTCACCCACAAAGCCATCTGTGCAGCACAGGTTTACATTTTTTTAATATTACATTGGTTGCATACATTTATTATATATCATTTTATATAACCTTTTGGTAACTAAAAATAGTTAGACATATATTTTTCTCTTAAAGTTTTAAGTGACATGATACTAACTATGGGAAGAATTTCAGGGGATTCTTCAAGAGTCAGAAACAGTGTCCAGCCACTCTATATTCCAGATTCTGAGTTCCATGTTAAGGTTTTGTTCATGCTGTGCTTCATTTCTCAGAAAGCACAATGAAAGTAGTGTGTGTGTCCACAATGTGGGGGAGGGTATATATGAACTATAATAAGGCAAAAATAAAATTGCAGTAGCCCTTGTAGTAAGCCAGCCTTGACAGAGGAATCATCTATTAAGCCAGTGATCTCTTCTTCCAGGGGACCCTAGTTTAATTCTTGGTACCTCTATCAGGTGATTTACAACTGCTTGGAATTCCAGCTATAAGAGATTTGATGCCCTGGTCTGGCCTCTTCTGACACTAATAAGTCACAAATCCAAACTAAAAATTCATGGAAAAAGATTCTGGAAATGTAGTTACAGTTTCTGTATCATGATAACAGACAGTATTCCCTGTTTGTGAGAAGCTCAAAGAGCAGAAGAGCAGTTTGTATACATAGCCACTTTATAGACATATGTTTTCAGAAAGAATGAATTTAAAAAAAAAATACCATTTGGCTGTAAAGAAGAGGAAAAGCAAAATTTGTGGAAGCATATATTAACTCTGATTTCTTGCTTTCTTCACCTCTACTCCAACACATAATTCCTTTGCTGTACTTCCTATGGACTGCACATGTAGCAAAATCTATCTTTTCTGCTTCTTTTGTCCCAATCTCAATTTCTTCCTCTTTCTTTGTCATTCTCCTTCCTGCTTTTTCCCCTAAACAATCTTTCAATGTACTTCTTATTAGTTCAACACATCAAGGAAAAGGAATGTCTGGTTATCGAATGGAAAGGAACAAATTGCAACAGCTGCAATGATGGCCCTTTCCTTTGTTGTTCTAACTCTAGATTATGGAAGACAAAAGAAATAGTTACTGTGTATTGGTTTATCTAGGAATTGCTTCCTGTCCAGACAGCCACTGAGATTTATGCAAGGCATAAATACATATAAATACACATAAACACAGACAGGCTTTATAGGTCCTAGATTTATGAGACTTATTAGTATGAATTTTGGGTAAAACTGTAACATCTTTTCTAATTTTTCCTGAATTTATATGAATTCTTACCACTAATAAGAAACAGTTCAAACTAAAATAAAGAAGAAATATTAGTAGAAATAATAATATTAAGAGCTAAAATTTATATATGAAATAAAATATCAAGTCTGATTTAAAGAATGGCCAAATGATGTGAGAAGACAAATAATGGTGAAAGAAAATGCAAATAAAAATATAAAAGACAAATTTAAAGTATAAAATATTTTTAGCTATGAAGTTTTGTGGGCTTTGGAAACTTCTCTCTCTTTGGGATATAATATTCAGCACCTGACTATACCATTAAGAACTCAAGGGAAAGTGAATGATTTAGACTTATAATCAATGGTTCTCAACCCATGGTCAGGATCCCTTTGAAGATCAAACAACCCCTTCAGAGGAGCCATCTAAGACCATCAGAAAACAGAGATATCTATGTTATAATTCAGAATGCAAGCAAAATTACAGTTATGAAGTAGCAACCAAAAATTTTATTTCTAGGGGTCATCACAATATGAGGAACTGTATTAAAGTTTCTCAGCATTAAGAGTGCTGAGAACCTCTGTTCTCAGGATCCAATGCTTCCCAAGAACACAATAACTCTTATGGACATGGAGACAGGGACCTCACTCTATCTCTCTACCTGGTTTATACTTCTATTGCTATATTCTGTATTATGAAGTCCATTTTACAGAGGGCTGTGTGGCGGTCATTTACATTCTCCAATCAGAGGAAGATAGGAGCCGTGAGAAGGAAAGTAGAAGTAAAGTGGTGCATCATGCCATGACCTTCCAGGAGCATCTTCTTACAGAACCATCTGCAAGTTCCTGGACTTCTGTTAACTGCCATGTGCTAAAACAGGACGTTCTAGTGGCTAACATAAAGCACAAGCTAACATAGCTCTCATTCTATTGGTGTATTCTCAGGCCTGTGTGTTCTCCCTCATGTTTTCTGCCCACTGGCCTCTTTGCTCTATGCGAAACAAGCCTTAATCTCAATTTTAAAATTAGTTTTCATATGTGCTGTGATCAGTAGCATAAAAAAATAGTCACACACACACACACACACACACACACACACACACACACACACACACACACAGATGGTTCTATCACTGACCAATTAATTGCTAAAGTAGTAAAATTTACAAAGTCCACTCCTAAAGGTGCATTATTTTTGGTGATATGTGGTTTTTCAGATATTTTTATTGGTTGGTTGGATTTGGGGTGTTGAGAATGTTTATTGGTTTAGTCAATTGGCAGTATTAGTTCCTCTTCTAGGATTTATGTCTTCACCAGCCTTGCATAATTAGATTGGTTTATAGTACCCTGCATGAACTCTGTCCTATAGAGTGAAATTGATTCCCATTGGATGCTGTTGCTCTCCCCACAGATCCAAACACCACTATTGTATCTTTGTGGATGTGTTGTCATTCTAGTCACTGTTGTTGTTGTAGACAAAATATATTAATATCAATTAATATTAATATTTTCTTCTTCTGCAATTTGCATAACTTCTCCAGGTATTACAATAGGAGGGGGCTTGAAGTTCGAATGATGCCCATGTCTTCTGAATCATGTGTCTGAAGTTTATAATGTCTTCCCTAACATGCACACACACACACACACACACACACGTATATATATATACGTGTGTGTGTGGGTGTGTGTGTGTGTGTGGGTGTGTGGATGTTTATATATACATGGTATAACCATCAATTTCTGGGAAATAAACAGTGTCAACAGCAATAGCCTGCATTTCTTTGGGGATCTCTTAATATTACTTGACCAATAATTCACACAAAGTTTTCTCATTGCTGGCAGTGGGGATTCTGTGAGATAGTCTATGACACTCATGGGAATGATTGTAATCTCAAGTGGCGTAGCTTCATTTAGTATAATATATAATTAAATGCTTATGTTCACACACAAACACAAACATAAATGCACACATATAAACATACGTTTATATGTGTATAATTTTGATAATATACAGAGTGTTATTTACTGTTCAAAAACAGTCCCAATAATGCGTGAGATCAAGGTCAATGCATTGCTTGAGAGCTAGTCACATGGTCTGGCTGATTTTGAGAAATACAGATGAATCTATAAAGCCACCATATACTTATTGATCAGATTCACGTTAAAATTTTACTTGTTAATTACTTCCTATGGTAGCCTCATATGTAGTACTTCAGGTGTTCTAAGGAAACCATCCTGTTGGCTGTCATTAATATATACTAGCAACATGGATTATAGCAGGCTCATTTATAACTACTTTGTAAGTTTTTTGCACTATATAATCCAACATAAAGTTCTTATTATATTCATGATATATATGAATGAAGACAAACTTTGGCAAAGAGGTCACTCCAATTTTAAGTGGTTCAGTAGAATTAGATGTAAACTGTTCTACTACAGAGGATAAATTCTAGTTTTTTTAATTTTCTAACCTCCAAATTGAAAATCAAATACGCAGCTAAAGCTATATTTCAAAGGAAGGTTATTAAAAGTGCTTATTGAGGGTACAGGTCACTGGGGTATCCCTCTATATGTGGTATAAAATATGATGGGAAGATAAGTGTGATTTTTCACACAGTAAGTAACAGATATTTTAGTTAGATTGTATGAGAAAGCATTCCTCAGAGACACATGTCCTGTGATTGAAGATATGCAGGGGGTTTCTGCCAGGCCTGCTGATTAATCCATCATGGAGATCATCCCATCTGCTAAATCAGTTGAATCTGCCTTGAATGGACCTGTGAAATAAGTGATAAATTTGAAGAAGAAAATAATGAAATACATTTTTGGAATCTTATGCCCCTAGAATTTCTGTGCAACCTAGAACTTTAATTGCACCTTAGGCCACTGAATCCAAGATTTTGCTTGGCTTTTAGTAGGAAACTAGGCATGGAGAATAGATATTTGCCTGATGGTGGCTGGCTGCGTCTCATATTCCATCAGCATATTATATATCCACTCAAATTCTTTGGAGGTGATAACAGACAGAACATATGAGAACTAATCAACACAGAAAATAAAAAAACCTCACTTCTAAAATTAAAGCATTGGAGCTCCATATTGAAAATGTGACACAGTCTTGGCTTTTACCTTTTACTTTCAGCCACATTCAACCTCAAAAAAGAAGGATAGTTACAATTATCTTTATTCAAACCCACTGGTACCTCCAAATTTCCTACAGAATGAAGTCATAACCAAAAAATATCTGGGTTTTGTCAGTCACTAGAAAGCCCTATCTTTAAAACAACTAGGCATTGTACACTTTCTATTTTCATCTGGGTGAAGTAAATTACTGAAAACCTATATCATCCCTTTCTTATCTCCTCCCTCCTACTCCTACACACACTATGCATAAAATCACCTTTTCTCTTTTTTTTTTGTGATCACAAAAACACATTAAACAGAGAAGCATCTGGAATAAGAAACACATCATAGCTTCATCACTATATGACAACTATGAAGACTTGGATTCACTGGTCAAAGTAACGTATCTATGTTTCAATATCCAGCACCTTCTCCCTCTTTCACAGTGTTAGGAAAATCTAATCTGTGAACTTTATCACTCCATACAAAGTATACTATATTTTGCCCAAAGATAAGAGCTTCCTTTGAAAATATTACTGCAGTGACAGTTTGACTTCTCAAAAACAGCAATTCTCATCCTGTCAGAGATTAATGCAGAGCTCATATTCTTTGTGTAAATGGTGTTGTATGCTTGTGCACTCACTATTGGAGGTTCTGAATTTTGAACATATGTGCCCTCAAAAATTTACATTATGAAATCCCTTTAAACCTATCTTTTTTATTTTATTTTTTAATTTTTATTAGGTATTTTCCTCATTTACATTTCCAATGCTATCCAAAAAGTCCCCAATACACTCCCCCCCTCCCCTCCCCACCCACTCCCACTTTTTGGCCCTGGTGTTCCCCTGTACTGGGGCATATAAAGTTTGCAAGTCCAATGGGCCTCTCTTTCTTACAGTGTTGGTAATTAGAGGTTCTGGAGGATGGCTAGAGCGTAAAGACAAAGCCTCAAATAAATGGAAGAGGACCTAGTAAAAACACTTCATTTCCAAGATAAGCATGCTTTCTTTACTGTTGAGTGATTTTAAAATAAATTAGGGAGATCTTGGTTACCATCATGACATACTTGCCACTACTGCACCATATAAGGTTATCATACCATGTTAGTCATTGTTGAGGTTAACTGATATCAATAGCTAAGTAGAATGCTTGTGTGCAGAATGCGTCAACAACATGACATCCTAAATAACTGCCATGCTAACATAGACTGGGAAGAGCCCAAAAGGCCTCAATTCTACAGAAACAACTGCAATTAACTGAAGAGGACATGGATAGGTTATTGTCTAACACATGGTCAGCCCTCAAGACATACAGACATGTGACATTATACAGACTTATAAGATTGTGTTTATGTAATTGGAAGTATATAAGTATATTAATAGATATAAATAAATAATACTGAAAAATAATGCCATAAATAAGAGCACACAATGGTGTATGAGAGGCTCCAGAGATAGGAAAAAGAAAAGGGAAATGATGTAATTATATTAATCTCAAAAAGTAAAATAAATATATTCTTTTGGAAATAAAACTCCCAAAGCCTTAAGAAGTTTCCTTGCTGCTGTCTCTGTTATGTGACAATCCAGCATCAAGAAACCAAATATGAAAATGAAGTAGAGACTATTCCTATAATAGACACTCAATCTGTTTTGTTTTTATTCTAGGCTTGCAGCCATGAAACCTGTGATGCAAATTGCTCAGTCTAAGATATTTTATCATACCAGAGTAGATGGACTTTAGCATATGTATGTAAATATATATATTTGTATATGTATGTATATATATATATGGAAAATATATAACCTAATTCCTTATCCAAATTGCAATTGATTCATGTATATTTTAAACTAAGTCAAGCATCTTTTGACTCTTTGACTCACTTCACTAACTTAGTGATGATGTCATTATTGTGTTCTGACCAAGTAATAGTGTCCTGATTGGTGTTTTGGCTGTCATCATTCCCCATTGCCTAAGTCTCCATCTAGCAGCATGAACTTCAGAATACAAGCCTTATCAGCCCTATTTTCTCTCTAGTCCATTAACAGATGTTCTGGTTGTGTTTATAATTAAGCTTACCCCTCTGGTATACAATGAGAGTCCTACAGAAACCATGCAGCTGTCTCCCTCCATTCTGCAATCTTTTGCTTGGCTGTAGCTACATTAAATTCTGAATGTGCCAAGACCCTGGGTATCACAAATCCCTCTGTTAAAATGATTTGACTGAGATACCATTGTGACTGCTCACTCTATATTGCTTAAATCACCACTCAAATGTTATTTCTCAGACAGGGCCACTCATGGAAAGTGGGTGGCAGATGTAATGCTGCCCACTGACCTATAGGAAGACATGACAATCTCTTCCACACTATCTGAATTTCAGTCCATGAAGGTAAATACTAACAATCAATTAAGCCTGTAAACCACCTACTTTTAATATAAATTTCTGTAAATGTTGGAGAAAATGGGAAAAGGGTGTATGTTCTTGCTAATATGGGTCTGAATTCTGAATGTATGTGTCTTTCCAAAATCTATATGCTGAAATCTATTTTTCATCTAACTTCCAATGTTTGGATAAGAAGAGGCCAGATCATCTCTAGCCAGTGACTAAAGTGCAAAGATAAAGAAAATGCCATGAACGAGTAAGTGACCCTATAAAAACCTTGCTTTCCATCACTGGGCATGATTTCTCTCTTGATAAGCAGAACTCAACACCAAATACATTTTGTATAATTTTAACACAGATTAATTTTATGTAGAAATTTTGAAATATTCTAAAAGGCAAATCGTAGAAAGCATATGACACTGATCTTGCTAGCTTAACAGATCTTAGGTCTGTTTTCTTCATTGCAGGTAGAGTACACAAAATAGACCATAGGATATTTCTAATCATCTTCGTAGATTTAGAACTAGATTCACACAGATACATGAAGTAGGAATCCCAATGAACAATACATGAAGATGAATATATAACCCTTCATATTGTCAAAGTCATTCACATCCTATATATGTTTTAAAAGCTTATGGTGCTGTCTCTGGGTTCTACATGCATGTATACATATCCATACAAGAAAGAAACACAGTAGTCTTCAAAAAGAGATATGCATATTTGTGCTGAGGATCTACCTCAGTGGATATCACTAAAGCCTAGTATGTAAAGAAAGTCGAAGTCAATATTCAGAAGAGACAGAGGGTTGGGAGGGAGGGGGAGGGAAGGAAGGACACACACATACAAACACAGAGAGAGAGAGAGAGAGAGAGAGAGAGAGAGAGAGAGAGAGAGAGAGAGAGAGAGAGAGAGAAAGGGAGAGAGAGAGAAGTCATTTACCAGCAAATGTACACTAAAGTTATAAAATATGTTAAAATATATAAGAATATTTAAGTGCACACATATGTCTACAGTGTATAGAAACGAAATGAGATTGTGAGGAAGCCTAATTGCAAGGGAAGACTGAGGTAAGTGACACTTTGATATGCAGTGGAAAGCACCATGTTTTCCAGATTTCCCACGTCAAGACTTTGATGATCATTTCCTGATCAACTTGTTATTCAACTCTTGACCTTTGTTGTCTTAACTTTTCTATTCTAGATTCGACCTTCCAAGTGTAACCAGTACTAAATGTTCCCTAGGTTTCATTTGTGACATAAAACTCACAAGCTTTTTTAGCCACAGTTATGGAACCCTAGGGCTTTGAAAAATATTGGGAGTTTTATGGACAAAGTATTCCTGGACATGTTTTATTGGTCTTTCTTTTCTTCTCTTACTAAATATTTCTCCTCTCCTGAACATAACTGGCTCTTCCTTCACATTTTGACTGTTCTCTCCTAACTTCTTTGAGAAATCATACAGGCTTTCATTCAGAGTGTTTAATTTAGAATGTGTTATAAAATAGTTAGCAGATGGGAAGCATCAGTAAAAAGAATTTTTACAAAAATGAACTATCTCTTGTGGCCAACTTGGGCTAAATATCTGATGGAAAGTTCAGTAAAATGAACTTTCCAGTCATTTATCCAAAGAAAGAGGAGGGATGTCTTTATTAAAGATGTTAGCATCATTGGCCAAGGTTTCTTTGTGGACATTGGCTTTCTTGTCCTATGCTTATTCAGTTATGAAAGATTACTCTATTGCTACATTACTATGAAAGCATACTACAGTTATAACTTTAGAGAATCCTTGGGCAGAATGCAAATGATTAAAACTACATTGACCAAGGAGCCATCAGAGAGCATCTCTACAGAGCTGATTGTCCTAGACAGACAAGGGGATGAGAGAGAGGCTCAAAGTGTTACTGTATTAGCAAGGCGTTCTTCACCTTCCCAAATGATGCAATTTGAATGAGAAACATCCCCGCTAGGCTTTTAATATTTGTTCCCCAGTTGATGGTGTGGTTGGTGAGGTTATGGAACATTTAGGGCTATAACCTGGCTGGAAGAAGTAACTCACTCTTGGCATATTATGAGATTTTATAACTATGTCTCACTCCTATTTATTGCTTCCTGTCTATGGGTAGAAAATGTGATCAGCTAGCTTCCTGTTTCTACTGCTTGCTTCCTTGTATCCCCTGCCATGATAGACCCTATCATCTAAAACCATAAGCTAAAATAAACTCTTACTTTCTCAAATTGCTTTAAATTGTGATATTTTATCACAGCAGCAGCAAAGCAACCAGTACACAAACCTAAAATAACACAAGTCGCCCAAGTGTTCTTATTGCCAATGCCATATTTATATTTCATTAGTTTCTTATCTAATTCTTCCCTTCCTGCTTTTTATCAAGAGCAGCCAAGTCCTATTATGTTCACAACCCTGAACATCTGGCAAGTCATAGGCTACATAGTGTGCAATTATCTATCCACAGAATTAGCACTCATGCTAAACATCTGATCCAAAAATACTTCTGTTAATTTGAAAGATGCCATGCCATCTAACCATGCTACTTAGTATGCAGCCTCTCATAACAAAGAACATTGGTTTCAATAATATCTAATTGAGGATCAGATAGCTTCAAGAAAGCACTACTACCCAATTGGAAGATGTGCTTTCACTTTCATGATTGAAGAAATAATTCTATCTCTCTTCCCAGCAACATTAAGTACTTATGCTATGTCCTGATACATTGCATTTCAATGCCTTCTGAAACACTTCAATATATTAAGGCCTTCTTTTTTTCAGTAATTTATCATCCTCACTCTTCTTTTTCAAATAGGGTATCATTTGAGATTTATTTCTTCTTTACTGCAAATGTCTATACTATGGACCTCTAGAGATATTTGGAATTTGATTAGTGACATAAGAAGTAGGCAGATTGAGTCATTTCTAATCTACCTGACAAATTCTAGGCAACTAGAGGAAATAGTGACACAGTACCAAAGGGAGGGGGTAGGGATGGATGAGGAGGAGGAAAGAAGGCATGTATAGTACATTTTGTTTATTCATTCATATTTTCCTTACCATATATTATAATGTTTCCTTTGTCAAAATGCTTAGGCTTAGAAGTGTGGATAATTTTCTGCAGTTTCTAAAATACTTGCACAGAAATAATAAGGCATTTTATATTTAAGGTAAAAATTCAAAGTACAAATTTTGTTTCATACACACCTAAAATATAACTAGAAAATAATGCAATACAATATAGTCAGTGCATTTTAGTGTTTTGTCTGTATACTGTTAGAAGTTCAAGTGTGAGAGTTCTCCATTTCAGGTTTCATGACAATATTTAAAAAGTTCTAGATGTTGGAGCCTTATAGATGCCAAGCTACCAACAGTAAGAGCCCTCATTAGAAGCTTTAAAATGTGCATTGCACAGTGGGAAGCATGTCACATTATTTCATTTATTCCTTATTAGAGACAGTCAACCTGCGAAATTTATAAGAAAATTAATTAACCTCCATGTTTTTGCTTTTGTAAAATATTGGATTGCCTTCTGTTTTCTATTTAATTTTACTTGTTTTCTGTTTTCAAGTGTGTTGTAAAACACAGACAGACTCACACAGTGATTCACACACACACACACACACACACACACATACACACATACATACATAAATAGAATACTGGTTGATGTTAATGGTCTCTATTTCTCTCTCTCTCTCTCTCTCTGTGTGTTTTAAATACTACATATGTAAGAGCCAAAAGCGAATGCTTGCTGTTACCTTTAAACCTCCTTTTTTTGCCTTCCCTTTTACAACCCCTGTACACTGAGCTGATTATTATCCTGAATTTCATCATGTGAAATTAGGTTTGCTTTTCTTTGTACATCATATAAATAGAAACATAAATCTGTGGTTGTTGATGGCTGCCTTTTTTGTTCAATATTCAGTTTGCAGATTTACCCATGTTCATATGTATAGCAATCACTGCTTTCTGTTGTAGCTCGCTGCTATTTCGCTTTGTGAATAGATCACAATTTATTCACCTATTCTATCCCTGATCCATTCTTTCCAGTTTGAGTCTATTATAAATAAGACTTCTTTGGACATTTTTGTCCAAGCCTTGCAGTAGCATATGCATTCATCGCTCTTGGCTGTATATCTAAGAATGTACTTGCTGTGCCAGAGGGCAGATATATATGCTCAGATTTAGCACTTTCTGCCACTTCCCACATGTGAAGCTAACACATTTCATCCCCTTTGGCAATGCTAGAGAGTCCCAGGGGCTCCAGGTCTTGAAAGCAAGGGATTTGCATTCTATTTTTTAACTGTCATTCATCATGCATTCCATATGGTTTCCCTAGCAGGTGCTCACTAAATATTTGTGGAAGAGCTCATCAGGCTCCCCACTTTGTGAAAACTATTTAGCCAAATAGGAAGCCTAATTTTGACCACATCCAGAGGTTACTCATAGTGCCATCCATAGGACAGCCTCTAAACTGTATCATGTTGCAAGTAGAATATTTCCCTCTTAATACGTTATTATTATTTTCCAAATAATGAAAGTGATCAAATCAATAAAAAATACATGTCCTGTTCTTTCTGGGATTTATAGTGCCCTGTAATACCCACTGTAAAACATGTGTCCTGACTCTTCATTAATAAGCCCTATTTTCAACCCAGTAAGAAAAAGGCATCACAGAATGTAGGACTCTACATTTTTGCAAGGACCCTCACGGTCCAAACTGTCTTGGGCCAATGATGCAATGTGTGTGCAAGGAATAATGGTAAAAATTACATTAAAGTCAAAGAAAAATGATTATGTAATATGTTTTAAAGCACAGTCATATATATGTAAATATATATAAATGAAATATATTAAATATATTGTATGTGTATATAAATATTTGTGTATATAAAATAAAGATAAAATTTACTTCACAGTGTTTTTGGAAATTAGGTGAACCTTTGAAAAATGAATCAGATGCCAAGCCATTATGTGTAACAATAGCAATAGGATCTGGAAACAACAAGTGCCATCATGAGAGACCTAAAATCCCTATCTTTCTCAGTTGGATTCCTGTCACAACAATTAGTTTACCCTTTTGACTTAAAGAGAAGTAACACAGTAGGGCCAAGTATTCAACTGGGATGCAGATACTGTGACAAAAAAGGACCATCCGTCATGATTATTCCCTTTTCACTGCACATCTTCATTACTATTCATAATTGCTTATTGGATCTCTCAAATAGCTTTTGATGAAAGCCCTGCCTGCTATACAATTATATTACCTTTGTCTAATATTTAGAGCTCAGATGAAATATGAACAGGCAAACATAGAGGAGTGACTATTATGTACCAATTAGCTCGATAAAATGGCCTTGCCTTCAAGAAAAAAGTAACTGCAATGTGAAATGAGTCTTTCCAGAGAAAGTGGTATTCGATTGCAACAGTTTATCTAAAGTGATACATGGAGAAACACACCTAATTCTGGTAATTGTATCAAGGAAATAAAGATGTGGGGATGAGTTGAGAGCGCCAGACTTAGGTTAGCAGAAAGCATGAAGCTTAATGGGAACCCAATTAGGGTTTCTTAGAGAAAGCCTTGAGGTTCTAAGACTCAAACTCCCAGTCATTTGTGGGTGGTTTATTTCCTAGGGAAGGCATGAATAAGTTCCTAGCCTGATTTTCAGATGGTGAAATATGAATTGAGTATTGCTGTTACTCATCAGAGTGCTCAGTGTGGGCCCCAACTGATTTGTGTGGGGACAGGATGGATGCGGTGTTTAGACAGTAAGGCTTTAATTCTCTGCACACAGTTAGCATGGGAGATTGCTCCCCCTGACATTATTATGAGCCATGAAGTTCTCAGATTTTACTGCTTCAAGTGAATCAAGCCATTTTCCAAAATGAATTATGGATCATAAACCCTTGGGGTGGCTATAGTGTTGCATTTTTGTGAAATCCATATTCAGGCTGGACATTTATTGAGCACATAACTATTATGAAGTGTTAGCCACAAAGTAAGTCTGGCTCACGTTTGACTCAGCAGCATGGAAGTTTAACATGTTCCTGCCTGAGAGTTGGTTTCCTATCTGCTTTCAAATGTGATCAACAGAGATGGTTATTTTTAACCAGAACTCCAGGATGTATCAAAGCCCAGTTCAAGATTCTTTTATAATCTCTGTGCTGAAATCTTGCATCAAACTCAATTACCTGGGATTTTAAGAGATATATTTTTAATCATAAAATTTTTTATTTCAATACTGATACTCTATTTGTTTTGATTTCTCTAACACTTTAAATTCTTTGTAAAGAGATATTTTTAAAATATAATTTTATTTTTTATTGTGTAGGGTGTTTGTATGTGTGTCTGTGAATATGGGTGAATTCAGGGCCTGAAGAGGATATCAAATCCCTTGGATCTGGAGTTACAGTTTGATGTGGGTGTTAGGAAGAGTACTCAAGTCTTATGAAAGAGCAGTATGTGTTCTTAACTGCTGAGGGATCTCTTTAGTCCCAATAAATGCAAAGGTTTTTAAAGGAAAACACAATGAGCTAAGTAAAATGATCATCTTATTTCTATGAAGAACCTTTCACCTTCCTTCTGTATTTTTTGCCTAGGAACTAATAATGGCAACACAAAAAAGACACAAAAAAATAATCATACAGAGATGGGTGGGGGAATCAGACAGGTAGAGATTCACAGAAGGGGGATATGATGAGAGAGAAACCTGCTCTCTGTGTATTTCTCTGTCTCTCTCTCTCTCTCTGTGTCTCTCTATGTCTCTCTGGGTCTCTGTCTCTGTCTCTCTGTCTCTGTCTCTCTGTCTCTCTGTCTCTGTCTCTCTGTCTCTCTCTGTCTCTCTCTCTCTCTGTCTCTCTCTCTCTCTCTGTCTCTCTCTCTCTGTGTGTGTGTGTGTGTGTGTGTGTGTGTGAATGAATTTTAAAGTGATAATATAAACAGGGACCAAAAGAAAAGGAAGGAAAAAGAGAATTGTAGATAAAAATGACTGAGGCATTTACAACATGAACAAACAACGCAGTTTACTACTCCCAGCCTCTCCCTCTAATCACTCCAAATACCTACCTCCCCTCAAAAATTTTAGCCATGTTGATATTCCTGTCTGCCTTTGCTCAGTGACTGGATTTTAGCTTAAACCCTCCCACCCAGTCCTACCCCATTTAGACATTCTCTTCAGAGGCAAGGATTCAATTTGTGACATTTCTTTGGACTTTCAAAGTGGTGACTGGCAATGAGTATCAAATACTGGAGACTGTTGGAGCAGGCAGAAGAGAGAAGATAGAGTCCAGGGTGTCCTGAAGGAAACCTGGTGCACAGAGGATGAAATCCAACAGGATACAGTGAATTCTGAAAGATACTGCATGGATGATAATAATAATAATAATAATAATAATAATAATAATAATAATAATAATAATAATAAGAAGAAGAAGAAGAAGAAGAAGAAGAAGAATCCTTGTCACAACATAGAGACAGTACACATCTTCCTGAAGGTGAGTCAGAGATGCTTTCTGCCCAAAATGATGGCTTGTGAAAGCAGGAACACAAAAATGATAGAGTAAAGGAAGAGTGCCTAAAATAGTAACAAACATGGAGAGAAAGTCAGCTCTAGGTAGGGCAGGGCATTAAGTTGCTACAAAGTATTTCTTTAAAATTTTTTATTTAAATTATGTGTTTAAGTGTGTGTCTATGGATTTGTTACCATGTCTATCTTTATCTACTACAGGTGGAATCTTCATGTTCCCTCTCCCCAGTGTTGGACATTTTGGCTAAAGTCACCCCCATTGAGTTCCTAAAGTGTGTCACCTTCTCAGACTCTAGTACTTTCTAGAGTGCCACTTCATTACCTCCTCCTAATGCTGCTTACCTCCATTCATTTTCTTGACCCTCTGGGCTTCTCTCCTGTCCACCACTATACCTGATCCTGTTCTCCTTTTCCTCTCCTTCACTCTGTCTCCCATGATTATTTCTTTCTCCCTGCTAAGCGATATTGAGGTATCCTCACTTGGGCCTTTCTGCTTGTTATGCTTCTTAAGGCCTGTGGGTTGTATCCTAGGTATTCTGAACTCTTTGGCTTATATCACTAATCAGTGAGTACATACCAGGTACGTTCTTTTGGGTCTGAGTTACCTTAAACATGAGGAAAATTTCTGACTCAGAACTGTTCCTGACTAAAACACTGCAGAAACAAAAATGGAGAAGAGACTGAAGGAAAGGCAGTCTAATGACTGGCCCAATTTGGTGTCCATCTCATGGGAAGGCACCAAGTCCTGAGACTATTACTGATGTTTAAATGTGCTTACAGATGGGAGCCTGACATGGCTACCCTCTGAGAAGCCCTACCAGCAGCTGACTGAGACAAATGCAGAAACTTACATCCAACTATTGGACTGAAGTCTTGTCCTCCTATGGTTGAATTAAGGGAAAGATCGCATAAGCTGAAAGGAATATCGACCCCATAGAAAAACAAGCATTCTCAAATTACCCAGACCCCAGGGAGCTCCCAGAGACTGAGCCTTGAACCAGGAGCATACATGGTCTGGTCCAAGGCATCTGGCCCAAATATAGCAGAGGTCTGCCTGGTCAGGCTCTAGTGGAAGAAGATGCACTTAGTTCTTGAGAGACTTGAGGCCCCAGGAAGGGGCACCACCCTCTCAGAGGCAAGGGGGAGGAGAAATGAGATGATGAGCTGTGGGAGGGGGACCAAGAGGGGAGGTTAATGACTAGAATGTCAATAAATAAAAAAAATGAGCAACAAAAGAAATATAAAATTAGAGTGTCTTGTTTTAAAGTGTGTATGTATGCATGGGTATGAACATGTGATCTCAGGAGCTTAGAGCCTACAAGAAGGCATGTGATACTCTGAATCTGGAGTTTTAGGCCATTGGGGAAATCCTGTATCTGTGCTACAAAATGAACTGGTACTGACTATCGACTGCTGAGACATTTCACCAACTCTGCTGCTGATCATAAGGAAGAAGGTGAGATTTGAAACTGCTTTGGGAAATGACCAGAGAATGGGGAAGAGTAGCAACACCAGACACCTTGAAAGAACCTTCCAAATGAAACATTTTTCCACTTACCCAGCTGAGACCTTTGTTCTCCCGAAGTGCATAAACGTGTGCTATTTTAAAAACTAGGTTTATGGTGTTTATGTATGTACATATATGTGTCCATGGATGTGAATGCACATGTTTTTCATGTGTGTGCATGCATGTGCTTGTGGATATGTATATTTGCATTGTATGTGTATGCATAGTGTGTGTGAATTTCTTAAGAAGTAGGAGTTATTTGCATTGTATGTGTATGCATGGTGTATGTGAATTTCTTAAGAAGTAAGAGTAAATGAAAACTCATGTAAGTACAATTCCAAGCTCCATGCCAGAAAATTCTTCCTGCTGTCATGTGACCTGTTGCACAACCTACATTTGTTGGCCAGTGATCCTTTTCCAAATAAATGATAAACTGTACTACATACTGTACTACATCTTATAACATTCATATTGATATTTCTAGTGCTTGTCTATGTATGTGATTTTAATATTGAGAAAAATAATCATTTTATTTTGTTTTGTTTTGTTTTGTTTTGTTTTGTTTTGTTTTGTTTTGTTTTGTTTTGTTTTATGAGCCAGGGTTTCTTTGTATAGCCCTGGCTATCCTGGAACTCACTCTGTAGACCAGGCTGGCCTCAAATTCAGAAAACCTGCCTCCCAAGTGCTGGGATAAAGGTATGTACCACCCCTGCCCATCATGAGAAAAAAGGATGCTCAAAAAATAGGTTGTAACTTTTGAAATTTCCAATTTCAGGCTTAGAATTATTTTCTTCTGTGTGTCATGCCCCAAATCTCTCTCCAGTTCATCTAAAAATTTTCCTCACACTGCTTGATTTTGGATGTATTTTAATAGCTCACTGTGCTATTAAAATACATCCCTGCCTTTGTGACCTTCATTGTTTGTGTAAATTCTGCACAAAGAAAAGAGCACAGGCTCTGAAGTCTTCAAGCTAAACTCCAGATTCTAATTCCAGATGGCAGGGGGAGGGATGACCTCTCAGCTTGTGTTTTCATATTTTCTAAACAGAAAAAAAAATCTGTACTCCAACTCCACCACTGACAAACACACAAGCAAAATCTGATATTTTAAGTTTGTTGTCCATATTAAATTATATATTTTTAAAGTCTAGTATCTGACACCCCAGTGATTAATAAATTGTTATCTTAAAAATTATTCAATATTCAGGAATATTTAGTTAGCACCAAGTAGCCTTGGCTAGATAAAAAGAATGGCAAATGGGATTAAAATAGGTTGTAAAAAACCCTCAAATATATATAGTCCAAATATTACATTTTAATTGTTGAAAAGTAAAATTTTAGTCCATCTTTCAGGTATGTTTACTCAACATGTAAAATTAAATATGCTCTGTAGAAGGTCAGGGCTTGTAGTCAGTATCTACCTACACAAATGCATGTGCTAGTTGTGCAATTTCATCTTACCGAAACTTCTCTCAACATTACATCTAATATGATAACATTAAGGAATTCCTACAAAGTAAAATTAGACATTTGTTTAGGATCAATGTCTTGATCACCTGTGGTTCTGTGAGCTAGATCAATTTCTTTGCCTTACTGAATTGTAGACTGTCAACACTATGGATGAAATTTTGAGACTGTAAATTACAAGTGTGTATATATATGTATATGTATATATATATACATATATATACATATACATATATATATATGTGTGTATTATTGCAAAGATTTTATTTATTTACTTTTTTATTAGATATTTTCTTTATATATATTTCAAATGCTATCCTGAAAGTTCCCTATACCCTCCCTCTGCCCTGTTCCCTTCCCCACCTGCTCCCACTTCTTGGCCCAGGAATTCCCCTGTACTGGGGCATATAAAGTTTGTAATACCAAGGGGACTCTCTTCCCTGTGATCGTGGACTAGGCCATCAACTTCCTTAATCATCAGGGAAATGCAAATCAAAACAACCTTGATATTCTATCTCACACCAGTCAGAATGGCTAAGATCAAAAATTCAGGTGACAGCAGATACTGGCGAGGATGTGGAGAAAGATGAATACTCCTCCATTGTTGGTGGGATTGCAAGCTTGTACAACCACTCTGGAAGACAGTCTGGTGGTCCCTCAGAAAATTGGACATAATATTACCGGAAGATCCAGCAATAAAAGTTCCAACCAGTAAAAAGGACATATGCTTCACTATGTTCATAGCAGCCTTACTTATAATAGCCAGAAGCTGGAAAGAACCCAGATGTCCCTCAACAGAAGAATGGATACAGAAAATGTGGTACATTTACACAATGGAGTACTACTCAGCTATTAAAAACAATGGATTTATGAAATTCTTGGACAAATGGAGGTATCTGGAGGATATCATCCTTATGAGGTAACCCAATCACAAAGAAGTCATTAGATATGCAGTCACTGATAAGTGGATATTAGCCCAGAAACATAGAACACCCAAGATAAAACAGAAGAAAATCAAGAAGAGGGAAGACCAATGGGTGGATACTTCATTCCTCCTTAGAATAGGAAACAAAATACCCATGAAAGGAGTTACAGAGGCAAAGTTTGGAGCTAAGACGAAAGGATGGACTATCTAGAGACTAACCCACCTGGGGATCCGTCCCATAATCAGCCACCAAACCCAGACACTATTGCATATGCCAGAAAGATTTTGCTGAAGGGACCCTGTTATAGCTGTCTCATATGAGGATATGCCAGTGCCTGGCAAATACAGAAGTGGATGCTCACAGTCATCTCTAAGATGGAACACAGGGCCCCCAATGTAGAAGCTATAGAAAGCACCCAAGGAACTGAAGGGGTCTGCAACCCTATAGGTGGAACAACAAAGAGACTGTAAATTATATTTACTAAAGTGAATCAAGGCATGGTGGTATATTCCTTTATTTCTCAAATTTTGGCAAGCAAAGATAGGCAGATCTCTGTGAGTTTAGAGCCAGTCTGGACTACATAGTGAATTCCAGGACAGCCAGAACTATTTACATTAGACCATGTCTCATTCACCAATATATATGAACCTTAGTAACCCAAAGTAATATTTTGATACATATAAAGATTGCTCAATAATAATTTCTATCTCCCTAATCAATGCGTTCCTTCCTTCCCAGTTCTGTTGTGTTGTGTGATGAGAAAATTTACTATGTAATTTATTGTTCATATTCCAAATATAATTAACCACAGGCAAGACTCACTGTAGCCTCCAGAATTGAATAACTGCATTGAATAACTGAGACAAAATTTTTTGGTCAGTTTCTCAATTATTCTCAAACACCACCTTGTAGAACCAAAGATCCCACTTTACAGTGTTGAATTCCCTCTAAATTCTTTTATTTCCCTGGAAGTAAAGGGTAGAGTTTCACTCTTTTTAAGTCTCATGTGTTATATATAGAGTGTTTTATTTAAATATTTACATCCACTGGGTGCTAGCACTAATCTTACATGGATTCTCTATATTGTGACTATTCTGAATAATGCCTCATTAAAAATGTCCCTTTGGGAGATTAATTATATTTCCTTTGAACTACTTATGACTTGGAAATGAACTGCCCTGTCCCCTTTACACATTGGAGGTTTCCTTTGGAGCTGATAGATTCAATTATTGAGAACTTATTGGATGCTGGGATTTCTGTACAATCTACATGGGTTCATAGCAGGGTGGTATTAATGAGATGGAAGAGTTAAGTGGAGGAAGTAGGTATTTTTATTGGGGTCTGGAAAGCTATACCTTGACCCTAATTTCATGCTTTGTTCTCTTTGCCTTTTTCCTGCCATGATGTGACTGTCCTGTTTGTCCACAACCTCTTTCAGAATGATAGGCTATACCACTAAATCTAGAACAATTAAATCAACAAACTTTGAAATTAAGCCAAAGAAACTAGGATCCAACATAAATCTTTGCTCCATTTAATATTCTCCCATCTCAGGTATTTGTCACAGCAATGGAAATCTAATCCAATATACAGAGAAGTGGAACTTCTGAATTCTATGCCAGTTCTGTCCTTAGTTTCAGGGAAAACTTGCACACACTAATAATATATAATAAATGTACTAATTGTCACTGCCATGCTCAGTGTACTATGTTCCCTTTTTCTCTATGTCCTCAACAATGCTTACTGAGTTTTGGCCATCAACATCCTAAGGTCTTGTTATAGTTTTTATAATACTGCACCTCTTTGAAGCAGGTGTTAAGTATTATGTTGTAAACAAGAACATGGAAGGTGAATCCCAATAGGAGGAACTTAATTTTATCTGTGATTACTACAAATTTCTATGTATCTGTGTATTTGTATGGTTCATGAGTGCATACATGCATGTACCTAATATGTAAAGACAGGGGGAAACATTGTGGAGCTGATTTTATCTCTTTATGTGGATACTGGAGATTGAATTCAACTCTCCAGCCTTGCTTGGCAAGCACTTTTACCTGATGAGCCATTTACAAGCCCAGGAGGAGATATTTAGATAGTGATAACTCCATCCTTACACATTGGGTAATATCTCTTTGAGTACACACTAAGACTGGGAGTTTGATCTCCCTGTTTCACTCATGCCCTTTACCTACCTCCCCTTAACCTATGAGATAAGAAAGGTGGAAGCACTTTGTTAGTTTTGGTTCCCTGATTTCTTGACCTCTCTAGTTTGTATTACTGGAAATAAAGATTTCTTTTATCCATAGGTTACCTGAAGTTATCACGTTAGAGTAACATATACTGAACTAAGGTACAAATGCATAGCAACAAATCATTGCAGTTTTGAGTTGTATTTTCTTGATGATAATTGATATTATTTTTTTTCCATGTCTGATGGCCACTTTCCTGTTTTCTGAGAAATGTCTAGGCAGATTTTCTTTTACACAGTTTAAACTGAGTTACTTGTTTCTCTAATATATTTATGCAAAGTTTTGTATATTTTGTATAATCATACTTGATTTGATATACAGCTTGCAACTGTTTTTAAAATGGATACACCTCATGTCTTCTATTTAAAAATATTAGGGAATAGCAGGAAATCCTAAAATGATTCCCAGAGTCTTCCCAGCCCATGGATTCTGCACATATGTGCCATAGTATTTTACTTATCTGTTAAAATTTACAGTTCATAATCTCTTAGTAATTTGACAAATATACAGATTTAAAAATTGAGTTCTACCAACTCTAGTCTCTATCTGCCTTCAGAGGTACATTTGCTATCAAGTGTAAAATAAAGTGTCAGTGTTTACTCTCAAGGGTGCTTATCCTGTCCTATCTTCACGGCTAAAGAAAGGAAACATATAATTAAGAAATGGACTCACAAATCAAAAATATTGTCCACAAAATATATCAAAGAAAGAAGACAACTTTGCAAAAGTAGGGGCAAACTTTGATTGGACCAGATGTAGCTCCTCACAAACCTGAAAAGCAAAGTGACACTTCACACTCCATACAGGTGAGCAGTCTGTCACATATGCACTGTCAAAGTAAGGAAAAAATGTATAGTACCTCTTTCCTTCATGCTTATATTTAAATCAGAGTTACCAAGTAATGGGAGCTTATGTTGTTTTAGTGATTTTATGCAATGAAAAATGATTGCCTCAAAACTTGTCAGAATTCTGTTATCCCGGCCTTTCCAGTTTCTAAACCTTCACTCCTGTATCTCAAAGATATTGGGATATCCAATAGAGTTGTCTTTCAAAAAGTCTTACCCCAGGTCCTTTGAAAGACAGCACTGAGCTGTGAAGCTGACTCAAACCTTGCTTTCTTTTGGAAAAGAGTTATGTATAGATTATGGATGAACAGAGAAATAAGCTGTAATTATAACCACATATTCTATAAATGAATATTCTAAGGAAAGAAAGAGGAAATTTCTTCTTTTCTATATGACAGAAAATTAAAATAGTTTTGATTGGTCTTTGAACTGATCAGGTTTTACTTGATTTTTCTCTCTTTTGAGCAGTTTCTACTTCAATTTCACCTCTATATGTTGACCACATTGAATTAAATATACCACATTCAAATATCAATGAATTTAACACATACTATATACTAAGTATTACTGATAATCTTTCCTAGTATTACATTGTCTTTCTATGTCTTTGGTTTTGTATTGCGCCTCATCTATCTATCTATCTATCTATCTATCTATCTATCTATCTATCTATCTATCTATCTATATCTATCTCTATCTATCATTTCTCTCTCTCTCTCTCTCATAAATCTATCAATCATCTATCTATTTTTTAATTTATCAGTCAGATGATGATTATTTTAATTTTACTACAGTTCGTCTCTGAGGTTTTATATATATATATATATATATATATATATATATATATATATATATATATATTTTGTCTGGTCACCTTCTATTATCCAGATGAAGCTTCAAATGACTCAACTAGCTTAACAATGGCTAAAGTCACTGTGAATCTTCCATAGGGAAGGGTTCAAAAAGATTAAAGGAGCTAAAATAAAAGTGTAATAAAGGGCTAGGACATACAAATTCTAAATCTAAAGTGAAATCAAGACATGCTGAAGTCTTCTGACAGAAAGGAAAAGGAGATTAGAAGACTGGGAAACCTGAATTTGGGAAGACAGCATCAAGAAAGCTGGCAGTAATCCCATGTGTGCATGGTCAAGCTTGTGAGAAAGTTTGAGTTAGATGGGTAGTAAGACCACACACTGTACTGCAGATCAGCAACTTAACCTCAAATGCCAAAGCAATGGGACAGTTGATGATAAGCTACCAAGGTCTTTCTGTTCTTAACAAAAACTGCAAAAGGAACATAGGAAAGGTGCTCAGATAACTCAGAAATTAAAAACATGTGTTTTGCAGGGAACAGTTTTAGTACATGGATCACTGACTCAACAGGACATCCAGTGGATGAAATAATTCAAAACTTTTTGGGGGAAAGGGTTGTCATTATCTTGAATAAGGCTGGCCTGTCTTTCCTGCAGTAGCAATCCAGAGATCCTCTTTTCCTTTCAAATGTTAAATGGAACATGAACTGTAAATGGCTGGTTATGGATTACTAGTACACACTGAACTCTAGGAAAGTGCTTTGGCAATGGAATGGATATAGGACATGTACTTAATGGGGGACGCTCATCCAGATGTAGGTAAAATGACTGAATGAATGAGAGAATGAACACAGTACAATCAAATTCCTCTTTTAGTCCATGTAAAAATGAGCTTAGCCTCTCACACACAAGTGCCTTGCCAGTGTGACAGACAGGGGAGCTGGAGGGACTTTCATTCCATCTTCTGTTCAGCACAGCATCTTGACTCAGGATTTAACTGTTCCACCTGGGGCCAGGAAAAAGCTTTCTCCCGGTTAATTACCACATGCTAACTCTGAAGCAGGATCCTCTGAAGAGCCCTCCTTCCACTGCTGAGTGCAGTCATTACCCCCAATATCATCATAATCATAGCCTCCCTCCCTGGCCTTCTGCCTTTAAGCTTGGATTTAGAATCTCAATTGCTTTGGATAAAATTTAATGTGGCACAGAATGCCACAGGAGAAAAATGACACTATAAAATGCACTCTAGGTCATGAGACATTTTAGTTCTGGACAGTATTTCCTTGGAGACAGCTCATTAATGGCTTGTTTCACCTAGGCACTTTTCTGCTGAGAGTAACCCTGTAGGTAAACTTGGGCATGATATGTTCTATACATCAAGATCTGCCAAAATGTAGTTGTCTTAGACCTACACATTTACTACATAGTCACTGAGTATACACATATGTTATGAGCTGAATTCTTGGGCAAATCCATACCTAAATAGAGATATTTATATTGCATAGTCTAGCTTTGCATATATATTGAAGGTTTTAGTGTGAAATCAGTAATAATAACAAAACAAATAGCACCATGTTATTCACCAAATACTTCTTGTGTACTTGACATTGTGCTGAGAGCATCGCACATCAAATAAGAATATATCACCCTAGCTCCATAGTGCTGGCTTGCTATCTTATATTTCCCTGCCAGTTCCTTGGATTAAACCTAGGACCTTTTTTTTTATGCTTGAAAAATGCTCTACCTTTGAGATATTTTAAGCTCCACAAGAGCAGAGCAGGGGGAGGGTATAGGGGACTTTCAGGATAGCATTTGAAATGTAAATGAAAAAAATATCTTAAAAAAAAAGATTTGTGTCCTACTTAAGTTTCTATTGTTTTGATAAACCATAACCAAAAACAACTTGCAGAGGAAAGGCTTATGTTGGATTCCACATGTAGTCCATCCTGAAGGTTAGTTGGAGCAGGAGCTCAAGGCAGAAATTTGGAGGCAAAAATGGATGCAGAGCCCCAGAAAGAGTTCTGTTTACCTAATTGCTTCCATGGTTTGCTCACTTTGCTTTCTTATACCATGTAGGACAATCTATCCATGAGTGGCAGCATCCACAGTAGATTGGGCTCTTCCATACCACCTATTAATTAAGAAAATGGATGCCTCTTCCCAAGTGACTCTCCTCTGTGTCAAGCTGACAAAAAGAAAATATAATATAAAAAGGAAAAGAAAAGAAAAGCAGGGCAATTGATTCACTTCTTGCATTTTGCAGCAAGACAACTTTGCCATCCTCATGGACAGGACTGGGAACATGAGTTTCGATTTTCATTAAAGATATGATAATGGTTAGTAGCATGGGCAGGAAGAGTCCATGAATGTGATTCCTTCCCTAAAAGAGATGCCAGTCAGCTTTGCCACCTTACTGTGTCTTAAAGTGACTATCAAAGGAGCTGGCACACTCATTCTGCCTCAGACTCAGCGGTGCTTCCTATGTCTTCCTTATGTTTCAGCACAACCTCGGCTGTCCTCAGCTTCATTTCCTAGCACAGCCTTATTTGTATTCTCAGATCTGTGTCCTGAGTTACATCTTCTAGCAGAGACTTGGATGGCTTAACTATCATCACAGATGTTCCTTTTTCTTATGCAAGAATGTATAAAAAGTGCAGAAAAAGATTTTGTGAAATTCTCAACTGCATACCCTATGTGTTAATTCATACTAAAATGCATTGTTTTAGTTTGATAGTTCTATTTTTTCCTTTATTTTTTCCATATTTTCTCATGTGTATTAGATAAAACATTTGTTTTTCACGCTACCAATAAGGTCAGTTTAATAACACAGCCATGTTATTATTCCCGTGGATTTTGGGGGCCGGAAATTGAGACATAGATCAATGTGAAATATGCTCTTTTGATGACAACTGTGGTCTCCTTTGGAGAGATTCTAGGTCTGTCTGTGTTTTGAGGAAGAGGAGGTAGTAAATCAGAAGGCGGGGTTAGAATCTTTTGGAGGTGTTTACATTCATATCTACATACATTTGTTTCTAGTTGTGTTCTTAGGCTTTTGTTAAACTGCCAATAGATTCTGAAGGGGATTTCTTAAAATAGGACATCGGAGCTTCTGCTGTCTTATTTGTTTGACAAAATATCCAAAGAGATCCAAGATGGACTTCATTGTCTTTTAGTAACAACCATGCTATTTAATACAGTCATGTCAAGCTTGGTCACCCTATGCTCAGATTCAAAATAAATGTACCTACATCACATCTTTTCACAGGAAGAGATTCTTATTATCATTAGGAGATAATCACATGGCATTAGAAATATTCACAACACTGTATTTGGAAAACACAGACTACTCACCTTAATCTCTACTTTCTGTACCTTTTTCCATTTTAGTTGGTTAAAACAACAAAGGTAAGCAAATGGACATCTCCATGGTTAAAGCACCTGCCGGACAATATGAACACAAGGAGTCCAGATCCCCCAGAACTCATGGATATCCAGAGAGATATGATAACCTATTGCTAATTCTAGCATTCAAAAGGCAGAAACAAGAGATTCTAGGACCAAGCTAGCTAAATAGACTACTCAAATAAATGAATTCAATATTTAATTGAAAGGCCATTGTCTTAATGAATAAGGTAAAAGGTAACCTGCTTCTCCAGGAGTGGTACCCTGATGCACATAGCAACGGATACACTCCTGCATCTCTAGGGTTATAAGGGCTGTGTGCTGTTTATCAAACTGTTGGCTGGAAATATCCTGGACTATACTCCCTTTCCATATGCCCTTATAAGTTTCCTTCCCTTGGCTTCTGTTTTCCTTAAGTATGCAAATGTACCCCTAATGCTCTTGCCCCAGCCAATAACATAAGCACAACTGGACATTCTGCCTAACATATACATATCCCCTGCCTCTCCTAATAAAGGAGCTGTCCTCTGACAAGTCTCCTGTGTGTGATTTTCCCTTGTACTAACCACTGCTCAGGTTTGCCTTCTGGCCCAGCTGTGCTTGGACTTGTTATCCATTCTCCATGATCCCCACATTGGGCTAGTGAGCAAGAAACTGATCATACCAGGTCAAAGAGGAACTGAAGCTCTGCAGAGTTTTGGGATGGGATGTGGCCATCTTTAGAAAAGCATTATTCTGCTAAACTCACTGCCAAGATTTGTAAATGTCATATGACAAATGATGTTCATGCTTTTGTAGCTATATCACAGTGATTTGTTGATTTGTTCACTCATCCATCCACTTAATAGATGGGATGTAGTGACTTGTGGGTAGGGATTGTATATATATATATATACATATATGTACAATTATATCTCACCATACTTTGCACAGTGTATGTGGTACAGGGAAGGAAATATCAGTCCTTTCTGGAGTCAACAGAAATAAATTTCCAAGTTTTCTGTTTTACTCTTTAGTCAGAGCAAGTCAGAACCAGCAGCTTCCTAATCTACTAACCATGACATTCACCAAGACAAAAAAAAAAAAAAAAAACACACACACATGAAATGTCACATAATAATTTACCATTCAAAAGTAAGTCAGTTTACTACACAGAATAGGTCTCCACTGCTTACAAATAGGGGTCTATCATGACTGCCTTCTGAAAGAACCAACAAACAGCTGAAAGATTCAGATGCAGATATTTACACCCAACCAATAGTCAGAATCTGGTGACCCCTGTGGCTGAATTAGGGAAAAGCTGAGGAGGAGACAGACCCTATAGGAAGACCAGTAATCTCAACTCACCTGGACCCCTGGGATTTCTCAAACACTGAGCCACCAACCAGGCAGCATACACCAACTGATATGAGACCCCCAACACATACACAGCAGAGGAATGCTGGATCTGGACTCAGTCAGAGAAGAAGCACCTAACCCTCAAGAGACTTTGGACCCCAGGGAGTGGGGAGGTCTGGTGGGGGTGGGTTGAGGACAACCTCTTGGAGACAGGAGGATGGAGAGGGAGGTGTGTGATGTGGAACAGTCAGAGGGTGAACCAGGATGGGATAAAGTCTGGACTGTAAAAAAAAAAAAAAGACTAAAGAGTAAATTAAAAAAGAAAAGAAAAATAGGATAGTTTGTCATGCGGAATAGGTCTCCAAAACTCAAATATACCAGAGAGATGCATAAGCAATGGCTAGATGAGAAGAAATTATGGAGAAGAATGTTACTAGGAACAAAAGACAGATTTCTTTGGATAAAGGAGAAAATAAGGAAGTGGATGTCTAGGATTGTAGCAGCATTGGCTACTTCTTCAATGTGTTAAAGGGGTCAGGGGGGTTGACATGCCGGGAGGGCTGGTTTAAGAAACTTCAAAGCTTGGGGAACAGTACCATCAACTGAGTTGCTCTAAGTATTTCTCAGTATTTAAACACAACACAAAACATATCCTTTACACATTGGGGTGGAGGATGGCACATCCTTGAGATTTTGCAGTTCTTATTTTTAATTATTTTATTCATTTATTTGCATCCCTAATGTTGCTCTCCCTCCTCATCCCCCATTCCCATTGTTCTTTCCCTTCTCCTTCTCCCCTTTGCTTTTGAGCAGGTGCTCCCCACTTCCCCTGGTAATTATCTACGGGATTAGTCACATCCTCTCTCACTGTTACATATGTGCTGGAGTCCATAGACCCATCAATGTCTGCTCTTTTGAAAGATGTTTACTGTGACTCTTCACAATTGGAGACAAACATGAATGTCACCAAAGCTCAAAGCAGTACCTTTTCTCTAGTCTTGATGGAGGTAACTCATTCTCCCTTCCTTCTTAAAAACATAAAAAGTGTTTCCATGGTTACTGATAATCTCATTATTCCCAAACTTTGAAAACAGCATTAAAGAAGGATGGGTAGGAATTTTAAAGTCACTGAGAAGATATATTTGAACTACGTTTGAAAATAGGTGAATGTTGTAATGGAGGAGAGAGAAAACAATTCCAAGGTAAACAACTAGGTATTGGCTAACCAGTGCACTTGAATGTTCTTTTCTCATTCTATCAACAATAGCATGCTTTGACCCTATTTTCACCAAGAGACACTGAGGAGTATTGGAAGAAAATTTGAATTGTAAGGAGCCGCCTTCACATTCGCCATTACAAGATGGCGCTGATAGCACTGACACCCGTGTTCTAAGTAGTAAACAAGCAAGCTGCGCATGTGTCGGGGTAGTTTCCCACCCCATGTGCTCTGCCTTCCCCGTGACGACAACTCCGGCCGATGGGCTGCAGCCAATCAGGGAGCGACACGTCCGAGGCGGAGGACAGTCCTCCATAAAAGGGACGGGTTTTCGCCATTCAGGGGATCTCTCTGGCTCTCTCTCTCTGGCGCTCTCTTCTCCACTGGCTCCTGATGGGGTAAGCAATAAAGCTTGTGCTGCAGAAGATTCCGGTTGCCCTGAGCGTGTTCTTACCAGGGGGACACAAAAGCTCGCAATAAATGGCGCCTAAACCCGCGAGCTACTGCATCACAGGGAAGGAGCAGTTAATGAAGTGTTCCCGGAAAACAGACTGTTGAGAAGGATCTGGTGTGGATTCAGAACTCTTCAGCTGGGGAACTGTGGTAATGAAGTGTTCCCACAAAACAGACTGTTGAGAAGGATCCGGCGTGGGTTCAGAACTCTTCAGCTGGGGAACTGTGGTAATGAAGTGTTTCCGCAAAACAGACTGTTGAGAAGGATCCGGTGTGGATTCAGAACTCTTCAGCTGGGGAACTGTGGTAATGAAGTGTTCCCGCAAAACAGACTGTTGAGAAGGATCCAGCATGGGTTCAGAACTCTTCAGCTGGGGAACGGAGCGGAACCAGAACTGTGGGGACGGGACGCACGTTACAGCTTTACAAGGTATGTCTGGTCTTGAACTTTCTCTAGTGTTAAAAGCCCTTTAATTTCTTTTCACATGTCAACAAGTGGTTAAGGCAGGATGGAGAATTCTGGACAAAATTCAAGACAGTCTATCAGAAGTAAAGTGGGGAGAGAGAGCAGGAGCAAAGAGGAAACATGGTGCACCAAATAAGTACACAGGCCTTTCCACGGGTCTTGAACCCGAGGAAAAGTTAATGTCAGGGAAGAATACCTGGGGAGAGATTAGAAAGAAAGAGGAGAAAAAACAAAGGAAAAAAGAAAAGTTAATGTCAGGGAAAAATACCTGGGGAGAGATTAGAAGGAAAGAGGAGAAAAGAGATGAGTTTAAAGAGCCAGTTCTTAGTAGCTGTGAATCAGATAAAAAAATTTGCTCTTCTGAGAAAACAGACTTGGAGGAGGGAGCAGCTCGTTATGAGAAAGAAATGAGAGCTTATAGGTCAAGAAAAAAAGCGGCTGGCAAAGGCCAGCTTGCTGCTCAGCCTCAGGGCAGTCGGCCTCAAGGTCATAGTGCACCTCCGCCCTATGCGAGCCCCCTCCCTGCGTAGTGCGTCAGCCCTGTGCAGAGAGGCAGTGTGTGGACTCGTTCATTTCAAGAGAGGCACAAAGGAAGATACAACAGGCATTTCCGGTCTTTGAAGGAGCAGAGGGTGGGCGTGTTCACGCTCCGGTAGATTATACACAGATTAAAGAGCTTGCCGAATCGGTCCGTAAATATGGAGCCAATGCTAATTTTCCTTGGTGCAGTTATACAGGCTTGCTGGCGAGGCATTAACTCCTGCCGACTGGCAAATGATTGCAAAAGCCGCTCTCCCCAATATGGACAAATATATGGAATGGAGAGCTCTATGGCAAGAGGCTGCACAAACGCAGGCCCGAGCAAATGCTGCCACTTTGACTCCAGAGCAGAGAGATTGGACCTTTGACCTGTTAATGGGTCAGGAAGCTTATACCGCTGATCAAACAAATTATCACTGGGGAGCTTAAGCCCAAATTTCCTCCACAGCTATTAAGGCCTGGAAGGCGCTCTTCCGAACAGGTGAAGCCACTGGACAATTAACAAAGATACAGCGGCTGAATGTCATTGTTCAGAGCCAGATAGGCCCAAAGAAATGGTTAAATGGAAAGATGTTTTAAGTAACAAATGGAAAGGCCCGGATCCTATTTTGATAAGATCCAGGGGAGCTGTTTGTGTTTTTCCCCAGAATGAAGACAACCCATTTTGGATACCAGAAAGACTCACCCGAAAAATCCAGACTGACCAAGGGAATACTGATGTCCCTCGTTTTGGTGATGTCCAGTGCGACAACAACAAAGGGAGAGCAGCGTTGGGAGATACAGAATTGGACGGCTAAATTTAAATAGACCCTTTGAAAATTGAGACTTGCCCCACGCACTTGGACCTGTCCCTGACCTAAGGACTATCTTTTCAACATTTTCCTTCTTTAAAGAATGGGTGGGGGTGGAATTATTTGGAGCTGTTCTTTGCTGTGGATTAGTGTTGCTTCTCTGATTGGTCTGTAAGCTTAAGGCCCAAACTAGGAGAGACATGGTGGTTATTTCCCAGGCGCTTGCAGCACTAGAACATAGTGTTTCCCCTGATATATGGTTATCTATGCTTAAGCAATAGGTCGCTGGCCACTCAGCTCTTGCACCCCACGAGGCTAGTCTCATTGCACGGGATAGAGTGAGTGTGCTTCAGCAGCCCGAGAGAGTTGCATGGCTAAGCACTGCAGTAGAAGGGCTCTGTGGCATATATGAGCCTATTCTAGGGAGACATGTCATCTTTCAAGAAGGTTGAGTGTCCAAGTGTCCTTCCCCCAGGAAAAACGACACGGGAGCGGACCAAGACCCCTCCGGGTGATGAGCCTGGGAGGAAGTTTTGTGTACGGCTCCTTTACCTGCACACTGGGGATTTGACCTCTATCTCCACTCTCATTAGAATGGGTGGCCTATTGCTCTTAAATAAAAGAAAAGGGGGAGATGTAAGGAGCCGCCTTCACATTCGCCATTACAAGATGGCGCTGATAGCACTGACACCCGTGTTCTAAGTAGTAAACAAGCAAGCTGCGCATGTGTCGGGGTAGTTTCCCACCCCATGTGCTCTGCCTTCCCCGTGACGACAACTCCGGCCGATGGGCTGCAGCCAATCAGGGAGCGACACGTCCGAGGCGGAGGACAGTCCTCCATAAAAGGGACGGGTTTTCGCCATTCAGGGGATCTCTCTGGCTCTCTCTCTCTGGCGCTCTCTTCTCCACTGGCTCCTGATGGGGTAAGCAATAAAGCTTGTGCTGCAGAAGATTCCGGTTGCCCTGAGCGTGTTCTTACCAGGGGGACACAAAAGCTCGCAATATTGAATAAAATTTTCTAGTGAAATTTGCAAGCCTGTGCAGGTATAACTTAAGATGAATTATTATTTCTATGAGTTGGTTTTCTTTTGTTATTAATTTAACTACTGATGAGCAAAGCATTGACTTTTAATATAATTAAGACTGGAGAGATTTATTTAAAAAGAGTCTTAAATTGTGTATTATTCCAAAAGTGATGCTAATAAATCCTGTCATTAATACTACTACTGCCTATCTTTATCCTTCTTTGTTTTGTGAGGGACACATTAATAATGTGTTGGTACACCTGGTTATGGTGTCACTCATATTCTTCTGGGCATATATTTTCATTCTATTTCTTGTGGACAACCAATTCTGAGAGTTTATCATGCACTTGAGTGTATTTCTGTGCACTTATTATAATTTCTTAGCTTTCCAAAATCCCATTCCACATTATTACCTGATATCCTCTCTTATGTCTTGCACAGTAACACCCAGGAGAGAAGTCATCTCTCCAAACTTTCACTTTCATCCAACCAATCCATTTAATCACACTCTCTTAGGAGAACTTGAACCTAATTTTCAAGGATATGTAGAGAAATGGAAGCTCCCCTATAGCCAGTGTGTACAGTCTTCTGACACATGATGTAGTTTTTCCCATGGATATAGTAGTCAATGTACATGATCAGACTGAGGTGGCAAGGAATATCTTCTGAGCTTTTCAAAGGGAAAATTAATAAACTCATCCCCTTTGATTCCCACAAAAGTAGTATTATAGAAGCTAGAGAAAATGAAGGTAATTCTTCAAATAAAGTAGGCCTGCACTGGGCTGGAGAGACATGCCTGAACTTGATGTAGACTCTGCATCTGGTTGCATCTGAAGTCACTCTCATGCCTGTTGTTTAATATGAACCATCCATACAACAAACTGACAAGCAGAGCACTCTGTGTCAATCATTTTTTCCCTCACCACCTGGAAGGCAGTGCAGTTGGAGACAATACTTATTTATATCTGTGCCTCAAGAGTTGACATAGCATCATCTTAGGAGTTCAATAAATACTTGTCAAACAAGAGAATAGAGACCAATCTTGTTTCTCAGGTATATAGCTATAGAGTACTCTATGGTATCTGCAAGTGACTGGCAGGTTGTAAATATGGCGAGAGAGATTTATTCTTTCACTCTGAAAATTATATTTTTCAGTTTCACTCTACTATTTCATTTAGAGTCTTCTAAACACACACACACAGGAGAGAGAGAGAGAGAGAGAGAGAGAGAGAGAGAGAGAGAGAGAGAGAAAGAGAGAGAGAGAATATTATTCAGAATGTTTCCTCTATCTGCTACTTCTTCCTTGGTTCCTTGGAGAAACTTTCTGTTAAGCTCTATTCAAATATTAAGAACCTTAGCAAAGTACTTTTAAACCTATGAGTCATTCCTTTTTCTCACCTACAAAAGAAGATTGTACTTTGTTTATCTCATTCTTGTAAGAATCATTCATTTTCAAATACACCTGTGCCATCCTCAATTTTTCTATCAAAGGGAAACCTATTTTATTTAGCTGTGTGTTCTCAGCCTCTGAAATCATGATGGGCACACAGTTAATACTCAAAAAGTAGCTGGAAAGCAATCATTGTAGAAATACTTTTGCTCATCAAAATTGAATATAGTACAAAACACATATTATTCTATCAGTTTTATAGGTGAAATATGAAAAGGAAGAAGACTTTTTATTATTATATTAGTGTGTCCTTAAACCTTAGTATGTTTTTTTGGTAGAAAACAAGTAAGTTTACAGATAAACGTACATAAATAAGCCACACTAACTTCAATATATCAAATTGTAATGTCTCATCTCATAAAACAATTATACTATTAACCTCACTGACCTGATTCAAATGTGGAATCTTCATAGGTTAGAAGACAGTCTTTTTACTCTGTGTTCCACACCTTTCAAGTGAATATTTTCTATGAATGAGTGATTGTATAGCAATAAGGACTTTTTTAATATTACAAATGATATGAGTAACAGGGACTTTCAGATTTCTTTTGTAATCCTCAACACCATTCTGTGAAATGCATGTGAGAACAATTGGTTTAATTCAAGTCTTGAGCACTTGCCTAGAATGTGAAAGTATGCAGTAGGTTAGATTCCTGGAGAAAGAGAGAGAGTGAGAGAGAGAGAGAGAGAGAGAGAGAGAGAGAGAGAGAGAGAGAGAGAGAGAGAGAGAGAGAGAGATCTTATTTATTCATGACAGGAAAACACAGATTTGAAATGTAGTCCCTAATTTAAATTTGTTTTAAACTGAATGAAACCAACTTTATTATTTGTGGCCACATAGAAGGTCTCAGACCCTTTGTACTAAAATATAACAGAGCAAGAAATATGGGGATGGATTAAACAAGGTCCATGTTTACTGAGCAAAGCTTTTGTGAGAGTCATGCAAAGTAATGACCTTCCTTAATTAGCTCAGCCAATTTATGTCAATACACTACAGCAAGGGTTTAAAGTAGCTATTTAAATACTAATTATTCTGAAATGGAAAACAAACAAGAGGGACAAGGCAAATGTCCAGTTTAACTTACCATAGCAGAGAGAAGCATTTGTCAAGTAAGATGGTGATTGGAGCTGGCTCTTTGGGCCAAATATGGCTACCATGTTAATAGGCTGAATATATATATATATATATATATATATATATATATATATATATATATATATGTGTGTGTGTGTGTGTGTGTGTGTGTGTGTGTGTGTGTGCGTGTGTGTTACTGTTGCACTGATTTCTCTTGAGTTTTCTGAATATCCTATATGTGCCTCTCCCTCTCATGTCTATTGTACAAGCCTAAGATTTCACTGCATTGAAAACATTTAATTATTTCTGATTTTGGCTTTCCCTGTGAATGATACCAGTGAAATGGTTCTTTCTCATGCTGTGATAATGTTAATTAATTGTTTTTTCTTGGTGTGAGAACCTTAAAGCATTAAGTATGATAAAAATCAAAATTAAAAATGAACAGGTTATCTTGAGAGGACATATAGGAGCATATAAACATTCAAAGAGAAATATTTAAAACTACAGCAGTAAATAAAAACTAATATTAATGGGGAAATGCTGAAAATTGAAAAATGAACTGGGGGTGATAAAGAAATCTTCCATTGCTGCTATCTCTTGTTATTGGAACCCATAAATACCTTTGATCAAAGACTGTGAGGATTGAGTTAGACTACCTTGTCTTTCCAGGTAGCAAAGCAAAGTACAGGGGATGTTCCCAGAGCTCTGCAGCAGCTGGTTGATATCCCTATCAGCAACACAGCCTCACGGGTTATAACCAGATGCAGCTTGAGCCATTGGTTTCTCACCAAATGTTTTCAGGCAGAAGAATGCACAAACTTGTGCTTTCTCTGTACATATTAGCATGATATTTTCTTCTGCACTTCTGAAGTGTGGCAAATGCTAGTAATCCTGTGTATTCTTCTCAATACATTAAAGTGAGGATTACAGAAATTCAGATTTCTAATTCTCTATGAAATTACATGTGACTAGTATAACTCAAATCCACAGAGGCCTGGTCTGCTGAACTGTTGATTCTGGTGGGAATGCCCTCCATTCTACCTTGTGCTTCTAGTCCATGGAAAGTCTCAGTTAGTTTTAATATATACTTTCTGGAGAGAGAACTGTCTCCTGTAACAGGTGTCTGAGCAGGCAAGGCATCAGCAAAGACTCTGGGATATGTATATGCTGACCATTCTGACCTTTAGAGCATCATGGTCTCAGACAACATGTCACTCCTCAAGTTCTCTTGACACTGTAGCACTCTTATGTACTCACTGATAAGTGGATATTAGCCCAGAAACTTAGAACATCCAAGATATAAGATACAATTTGCAAAACACATGAAACTCAAGAAGAACGAAGACCAAAGTGTGGATATTTTGCCCCTTCTTAGAATTGGGAACAAAACACCCATAGAAGGACTTACAAAGACAAACTTTGGAGCAGAGACGAAAGAATGGACCAACTAGAGACTACCATACCTGGGGACCCATCCCATATTCAGCCTCCAAACGCTGACACCATTTCATACACTAGCAAGATTTTGCTGAAAGGAACCTGATATAGCTGTCTCTTGTGAGACTATGCCGGGGCCTAGCAAACACATAAGTGGATGCTCACAGTCAGCTATTGGAGGGATCACAAGGCCCCAATGGAGGAGCTAGAAAAAGTATCCAAGGAACTAAAGGGATCTGCAACCCTATAGGTGGAACAAAAATATGAACTAACCAGTACTCCCCAGAGCTGTTGACTCTAGCTGCATATGTATCAGAAGATGGCCTTGTCATCCATCAGTGAAAAGAGAGGCCCATTGGTCATGCAAACTTTATATGCCTCAATACAGGGAACGCCAGGGCCAAGATGTGGGAGTGGGTGTCAGGGGAGTAGGGGGGTGTGGGGGACTTTTGGGATAGCATTGGAAATGTAAATGAAATAAATACCTAATTAAAAAAAAAGAGAATTTTTACAGAGATTCAGTGAGCTGCTTATCTTGGGCTAGTTTATTCTCCAAGACTGCATGTCATTAATTTCAAGGCTGAGGACAGCAGCCTTCTGGGTAGTGCTGGAACTCTCTTTCTCAAGATTTCCTCCTTAGAAGAATGATTTTTATTCCCCAGAAGAAGATGCCAAACATGAACAGCTTGAATATTCCATTTCTCTTACTTTGTAATTCACCAAAATCTCTCCAATTTTATGAAGTTTGGTTTCCAGTGTTTACCCATTTTCACCTCTACACACACTGTACCCGTGTTTCTTTTCTTTATACCTCAGGGAAGAGCAGACTGATGATGGGTAAATTTAGTCCACAATTTCATCATCCTTCTGTATTCTTTAAACTTCCTTTTTTCTAAGTGAAGTCCACAAATTATGCTGCATCCATGAGAATATCCTGCTACCCAGTTCAAGGCTGTTCTTATAAGGTCCTGATGATTCCACATGACAGGAAACCATGGTGGGATTTAGCATAATGAAGAATCAGTCTAAGGCAAGTGTGCTCCACCTAGGATAACTGAGGGCAAACAGCACTAAAATTCACATTACGTGATCAGACTGATTGCAAAAGGATTAAACATTTCATTGTAACCTTTCCCCACATGTCAGAGTACCACCAATGAGGACATCACTAAAAGGGATACCCTAGATTGTTTCCACTCCTTGTTTTCCTCTTCCTGTCCTAAACCTTTACATACAGTGTGGAATGTACTCATATGAAATCTAATAAAATTACAGAAATAAATAAAATAAATAAACTTCTGTGCCTTTTCCCTGGTAATAGGGAAAAATACATGCATTCATTAGTTGTCAAATATATTTAGTAAAGCTCAAAGCACATATTGCACCTCATACAATAATAATGGGAGACTTCAACACACCACTTTCATCAATGGATGGATCATGGAAACAGAAACTAAACAGGGACACAGTGAAACTAACAGAAGTGATGAAACAAGTGGACTTAACAGATATCTACAGAACATTTTATCCTAAAACAAAAGGATATAGCTTCTTCTCAGCACCTCACGGGACCTTCTCCAAAACTGACCATATAATTGGTCACAAAATAGTCCTCAACAGATACAAAAATATTGAAATTGCCCCATGCATCCTATCAGACCACCATGGACTAAGGCTGATCTTCAATAAAAATATAAATAATGGAAAACCAACATTCACGTGGAAACTGAACAATTCTCCAAGCTTTCTACACTGAAAAACTTAGGATAATTTTTATCTTTCTTTTGTGTGTCCGACCTGGTAACCATGGTTAATTCTTGTTTTAGTGAATGTCCTTCACAATTTATCATAATTGCAAAGTCACTCCCCTGTAATATGGTTGAAACATCTACAGTATAGTCATAGATACACTCTGCTGCCATTTGACATCTATACTCTGTTCCACTCAATTTACACAGCCTTATATTGCATGGTATTTATTTGTGTTAACAAGTTTCATGCATTCTCTGTGAGCATCCCCTTCGTATATGGGACTCTTATCATGAAGAACTTGGATTATACACCCAGCCATAAATTCTCAAACACAGGTCCTTTTATCACGCCTCAGATATTGAGAGTTTAGGCTCTTACACTTTAACTTACTGGCAGTCAGTCAGATAATGACAGAGGAGTTATTGCTTTCACAATACATTTTTCAAATATATTTTTAAAGTATTTAATCAGAAAATTAGTATCAAGTTCCTTCTATTCATTATACATATCAGAGATCTATAAACTATAACTCTGTTTGATGAATGTTTGTAATATTTTTGACCATTTGTCTTGCTCTCTTTCTATATAGCCATCTCACATGATGCAAATTAATAATCTTCATTTCTATTCCTTTATATAAATCAGTACATGTAGTATGAATTTAACTAAAACCTTAGGATACTTTGTATTTTAAGAAGTGCGTTTTTTCTCTCCCACCAATAATTCATTTAGCTATAGATAAGAATCATTACAAGATCTATAAAGGATTCTTAATTCCCACTTGCAGATTGTTTCCCTCTTTGGAGGAGATGGACATTTAAACATTCACATTTCATTTAATTTTCAGGTGGTTTTAGAGTAATGATTCAAAATCTTTCTGCTTCTTCTTCCAGATTCCCCTTGCCAATAACTGTACCTGTTCTCTGATGGCATCCTTGGCTGCATAAAACACCTGTGTGTGGAAGTGCAGTTGAGCATCTGACATGATACTTTTGATTATTCACTGTGTGCACTACCTCTCTCCATATTGATTCTTCAAAAGCTTTAGTGATTCTAAGATTTGCAATCTTTTTCTCCATTTTTATGTCAGACTCTCCCTATATTTTCCGTTTTTCCTTTTAAATCCCATAAATTCAAACCAAGAAATGTGTTCTAAAAAGAAGAAAAGAAAACTGACACATTGCTCTCAAATTAGAACATGGAAAGCACCTCTTCTCAGATTCTAAGGAAATCTATGGCCCATGACACTTTACTGAATTGGTATTTAGTCAGGGAATTGGTATTTAAAAAGTGGGAGAGTGGCTATTATTCTATGGTTAATAACTGAATGAAGCATTTCAGAACACCCACAATCAACTAAGCACTTTTAAAAATCACATCTATGCTTCATTCTGTTTCAATATGTAAAATATGGCACAGGAAGAAATTAGCCTCATTAAACTAACATATGTTATGATTGGTGCCTGTTCACTTCACTCCATGGTTGTTAATGGTTAAGGTAAATGTCATACCATGTGGACAACAGAAGATGTGTGTTTTTTTTTTTAGGCTTATATTTTAGAAGAATAACAAATCATATAGTGAGGAATATAGCTGTACATGTTTAGCTGTTTGGAACACAACTTATCTAATACACGCTAACATCATCATAAAAATATACAGTAAAGAGAAGATAAAGGAATCAGTGTTTAAAGCTTAGGTATTCAGTTCTTGCTTATGTAACTTGTAGAAGAAGGAGAATGAAGAGGGAAGGAAGACAAGAAGGAGGAGAATAAGAGAAAAAGAATAGCTTAATAAAATAAAATTTCAAACTCTTCTGCTTGCTATTCTAAAAATTCTTTATGGTCTCCCAAGGGAAATCTCTTCGTAATTGCTTCAGTCTCTTTGCTTATGACACTTTCAAGTTCAGGCAGAATTAGGGATGGGTTATAGGGCACACTGAATGATGAAATGTAAGTCCTTGTTAAGCTGTGCCAATTTATGTGAACACAGTATGTTGATGAATGAGGAATCCCCACAACCACTCAGTGTGTCATCAAAAATTCAGAATAAGTGATTTTGGATCAAACAGTCTTTTTCTGTGGACATCATTTTCTGAGATTGTGAATCATGAGGGCAAAAAGTGAGACAATTACTGGTTTCTGTAAGACACTCTAATTCAGAGGTGTTTTGTTGTATTACATTCCAGATTTAGAGGAAAATGTGGTATTGACTTGAGAAATAATTTAGTGTGCATGCATATATGTACTATGTACTTCTGCCTGTGGGGACTATAGGACCACCTTATGTATGATCCTTCAGCACTCCTTTTGATTTTAAGGTTCGCTTATAGGACCAGAACTTACCCAGCATGCTAAACGGCCTACCCACTGAGCCACAAGAGTGTTCCTTTTCTCTACCTACTTACTCTGAGAGTTCTGGTGTCTGATTTTTTTTTTTTTTAGGCATGAGTTATGAGGCTCAAACTCTTTATCTCCATGAATATTTTCAAACTTTCAGAGCTTATCACAGACTTTTATTCCCTCATGTGGTGAAGCAAGCAATCCTCCTTAGTTCTACCTAAAGCTGAAAAGAGACTAATGAAGTCCTGCCTGTCCTCACACAACAGAACATACACAGTGTTAATTGCTCCAAGGATTGGGATCTTGTGATTTGGGGAAATGTGTGGTACCTCTCTTCATCAGGGCAGTGTACCTTTAATTTTCTAGTATCTACCTAAATAATAGCATTTCTTACATTAACCCAAACATATGGATCATTCATCTGAATGAGAGAAGGAAAAACAAAAACAAAAGCAAGCAAACAAACAAGAAACAAGATAGGTTGATCCAGTATTAATTCTGTTTCTACTTCTTGGAAAATAGTATTCTTTATTAATTGTTGCAGTAAACCTCCAACCCAAATAAGCCCTAACAATGAAAATACAAGACAATTAGTATGAATACATGCTGTGTGCCTAGACTGGGCAGATGTATCACTACACTACCATCTTCCCCATATAAGAGACCCCTTATAACTTGTGGTTTCTCTAGGCTATGTGCTCTGCTCCACTTTCCTTCTTCTTCTTCCTCCATTGTTCTCTCTGTGTCTCTCTGTGTCTCTCTGTCTCTGTCTTTGTCTCTTTCTCTCTGTCTCTGTCTCTGTCTCTGTCTCTGTCTCTCTCTCTCTCTCTCTCTCTCTCTCTCTCTCTCTCTCTGTCTCTCTCTCTCTCTCTCTCTCTCTCTCTCTCTCTCTCTCTCTCTCTCTCTCTCTCTCTCTTGTTTCTCTCCCCAAACCTTCAGCTTCACCTTCCCAACTTTCGCAACCCAATCACTGTCTCTAGCCTTTATTTATAAATTAAGGTGGGAAGAAAGTTTACAAGAAATCACTTGAGTGCTGACTCATTCCTTGTTCACAGCCCCCCCAGAGGAGAATGGAATTAACATCAAATACAATTAGCCCATGACTATAGGCAACCTATATTTACCTTTGAAGTCCTCATCAAAACTCCTTGTAATCTTGTGAAAGAACAGGGTACCAGGGAAAAACAAAATGTTTCCTTAATATGTACATATTTGGTTCTCACTAGTTTCCTGTCTACATAGGAAGCCAGCTAAGAAAGACAAGTTATACCCATGAAAATGTGGAACTTTCTTATTATAAAGCTACTGGAGATGGTGACTTAGTTGTAAAGAGGAAAATGCTTGTGAATATTTCATTTCAAACTAAGAACCTTCCCTGCTTTCTTTCAAAATATACAAGAAAGGGCCAGGATTTGCATCATAATGTCAAGCACAGGGGTAATAGAAAAGGAGATGCAGCAACTCAAAAGTGCACAGGAGAAGGAATTTCTGAGCACATCCTGGACTCCTCTGACTTGATTTAAGAAAGTGTCCCCAAGGGCCTCTCCTCCCATCAATGATCAACTAGGCCATCTTCTGCTACATATATAGCTAGAGCCACAAGTTCCATCATGTGTTTTCTTTGATTGGTGGTATAGTTCCAAGGAGCTCTGGGGGGGGGGGGGTACTGGTTAGTTCATATTGATGTTCCTCCTATGGGGCTTCCGTCACCTTCAGCTCCCTGGGTATATCTCTGGCTCCTTCATTGGGGACCTTGTGCCCCATCCAATGGATGACTGTGAGCATCCACTTCTGCATTTGCTAGTCACTGGAAGAGCCTCACAGGAGACAGCTATATGGCTCCTGTCAGCAGGCTCTTGTTGGCATCTGCCTAGTGTTTGGGTTTGGTGGTTGTTTATGGGATGGATCCCCAAGTGGGGCAGTCTCTGGATGGTAGGCTCTATGCTCCACTATAGGGGAATGCCTGGACCAGGAATGGGAATGGATGGGTTGGGGAGCAGGGGGCAGGGGGAGAGGATAGGGGATTTTCCAGGGAAAAACTAGGAAAGGGGATAACATTTGAAATGTAAATAAAGAAAATATCTTTAGAAAGAGAGAGAGAGAGAGAGAGAGAGAGAGAGAGAGAGAGAGAGAGAGAGAGAGAGAGAGAGAGAGAGAGAGAGGAAGGAAGGAAGGAAGAAAGAAAGAAAGAAAGAAAGAAAGAAAGAAAGAAAGAAAGAAAGAAAGAAAAGAAAAGAAAAGAGTCCCCAAACTGTGATTACTGTGAGAAACTTTTGTTCTTTTTGTTGCTAAATAAAGTGAGTAGAGAAACAGAAAAATCTGAGACTGACTGTGCCATTCTTGAGGATACAAAAGAACCTCTCTGAAATGAACATTTAATTTGATCACCAAGTGTTATCTTTTAAATCTAGCAGCCTCAGGTGAGGAAGAGCAATTTCCCACGAATCTCTCAATTGTACTCATTGTGGAGAGTAGTCTTTACTTATTCCCCTTTTCTAAATTCTGTTAATTTGGAGACAGTTGCAGTGTGTCTTAGGTGTGCTTGGGTTACCTACCTGTATTATGAGGAATGTCCCTATATTATGCTTCTGTATTCAGTGTCCTTGAAGTACTCAGAGTGAGTGTAGCTTTGTGGAAGACCGAAACCTCTGTGTGACCTCACAAAAACACAAAATAGATTCTTGGACTTCTCACTTTCATTATAATTTTTTCTTGGAACTAGAAAAATGGCTTAGCCCTTAAGACTACAAGAACACATACTTTCCTGCCAGAGGACCTGAGATCAATTTTAAGTACCCTAGTTAACTGGCTAACAATTGCCTTTAATTCCAGCTCCAGGAGGATCTGACACCTCTGTTAAACACACACACACACACACACACACACACACTCACTCACACACCTCTTCACAGGCACATAAAAATACACAGACACATACAACTATGCAAAAACAAACACACATCCATATATACACAATAAAAAGACAATTCAAAAATCTTTTTTTTTAAAAAAGGTCTCTTTCTTAAAAAAATTAGTTGTGTTTATCTTGAATCTGTATACTTAAGCATATTAGAGCATCCTAAACAAACTGTCCATCCACCAATTTATATCCCCAAGCCCCCAAACACTGTTTCACTCCATCTTATAATGGTGTAAGCTATAGTCTTAACACCAGCAATTGTGTCACTAATTTTGAGAATTTCCTTTTGGAAATCATACAATATTCAGATAAATGGCTGTGAATGAATGTCCAGATGTTCAATATCCTGAACCAGTTTCTCTCTCCCCTTTACATGTCTTTCCCTTCCTTATTTCTAGTCTTACAGCTAAGGACTATAAGCTGGCCTATTTTGCACTTCCTAAGTTTACTTGTTACCCCTGCACCCTGCTCTCTGGCAATAATTAACCCTAATAGACCTTGTGGAGCTCTAGCATTGAAAATATCCATTTCTCATTAATAGATTAAGCAAAAGTTGCTAAATAATGATGATAGCAATAATTGTGTAAAGAGTCTAAATACAAAATAAATTTTGAATCAGATTAGAATGCAGAGGAAAATTCAATTTTCCAATTTCCACTGCCAAGAAGAGAAACTACTGCCGGATAGGATTCAATACAGGTCTGTTTGTAACTGAGCAGCGAGCCCCATGTGCTATAACTAAAAATGAAACCAACACAGAGCACTAACTAGTACTCAGGTGCTTCATTTCCCACCAATACCTGGGCATTTGTGTTCCTTTTCATTGTTACACAAATTATGTCTCTTTTATGACTGCACACCCTCACTGAACAGGCTTTAATGTAATTCTAAATTATTCTAAGAATATAACCCTGAAGCCTCTTACTTTAAAAACTCCCGTATTGAATGTGTATTTTTTTTTTACCCGATAAAGAATTTTCTCCCTATTACAACATCATGAGCCAGCCATCAGTTTCCCTTTATCCTTTTTGTGTCCTGGTATGCTCTGTATGCCAGTCACACTGAACACGTTCTGGAGAAGTCAGCTTTTCCAAGGGTACCTTGAAGGGCACAAAGAAGTTTAACTATGATTCATGTTTGATCATGCCCAAGGTAGTTCTGATTGATAGAAATGGCACACAGGTACACATAGGAAAACAACAGCTCAGCAGGCACCCGGCTGATTAGTAACCTTTCTCCCAAATCCCATAACTTCACTCGTTGGCCATGCTTTTGTGTTCAGCTCTTTCTGTAATCACCATGAAAATCAAATACTAACTTTATCTTAGAATGCGTGTTCCTCTTTTTGATACAAAACCAAATCTACTCTGTTCTCACTCTGTATAGTATCCTTTCAGACATGGTCTCAATACTTTTAACTGTCACATTCTCTCTGGAAGACAGACATTGCTCTAAACACTTAAGGATGAAAAGCAGTCAGTATATTGCCTCCAAGTCTTAAAATTGATATCTGGAGGTCAAAATCAGAATATTTCTCCTATGTAATCAAATATGACTCTTCATGACAGATGTTTTCTGAAACCAAAAGGATTTATGCTGTTCCATGAGTTACATGACTACAATCTATGCTTTTCTTCCTAAGAAGTTAGAAATTTATGAGTTATTACTTTTATGTCATACATTATATACATGTTTCTAATGTTTATAAAAATGCTCATAGGTTAAATAAAATAGGATTTAGCTGTTGAAATGATTTTTTTTTGTCTCAAACTTTACACCAAATATCTCTCTGACCTTAATCTATTCTGACACATCTCTGAGTATCAGCTTTGATGTCAGGGAAAGTGCTGATGTTTGTGAGAAAGAGATGCCTTGTGATGATAATTAGCATTCTTTATTGCTCTGTGTACCCCCACATCACATCTCATGGCAGTGATATGTTAGCCTCCTTTGAATGACTTTCATGCCTCATCTAGAACCTTTGCCTTGCATTTGATGAAACAAATGAATCAATCAGTCCCTCCTCTCTAGACTTTGATGATTAGAATGACACCCTGGACACTGATGAGAAGTCAGACCTCCTGTCTCTTTTATTGGAGATAAGTCTCAACTAGAGAACAAAGCTAACCTCTAAGATCCAAAGTGCCTTTTTTCATACTCATTGTTGAGAATAGTTGGTCTCATAAATGATACATAGTTCATCAGTGACAAGTCCATGCATCTAGTCATCCTCCCAGTCACCTTGGGCTGTACCTTATATGTCTGTACTTCATCATGTCTCATTTATAAAACAAAGAGGAAAGAAGACAAAACCCAAACTCAACAGGAATTTGTTCATCCTCAGAATGTGTCTCTAGATATCTGGGAACCTTAGGAAGACGAAGTCTAAAGAAGTCTCTCATGCTTACTGAATAACAGCAAAGTTAGATATTGCTGGGGATGTTCCATGAGAAGCCAGTCAGTTTTCAGGGGGTTAGAGTGGTTAATATGCATTCATATTTAATAGAGATAGGGAAGATATACATCTGCTTCTCACTCACAGCAGTAAGGACACTTTCAGGATGGGTTTCTTATACTCTCCAAAGAACGCAAGCATTATAAGAGTTAGTTATAGCTACCTATCATAGATTTCAGATGCAGAAATGACCTTGTCCCTTCCATTTCACAAGCCAAGTTCATTATGCCATTACACTCATGGAAAAAAAAAAAAAAAAAAAAAGCAAAGACTGGTCAGTGTAAAGGGAAGCCTAACATTTGTCCATAGATGTCTCTGTTGAAGATCAAGACACAGCAACGTGCCTGGAGCCAGAGACTTCTTCCTGCTCTTTCTTCCACTCAATGAAAAGTGGGAAGCTATGGAATTTATTTTGTTATCATCTACATTACCACAACTGCAAAACAAATTGCCTAGGGATAATCTAGATATGTTAGCGATGTCCTAAAACTAGGTTTTAATATGGTATAAATTACAACATCCTGACACAAGACTACATATGAGGCCTTAACAGCATAATAGTTCTAAAGTACCAGAAAGAACAGATAAAAGTCTGATGGACTAGAAAATACCAGGGTTTAACTCACATAAAATAAAAGGGACTACATGGGACTAGGGAGATGCCTCAGCTTTTAAGTATATGTGCTGTTCCAACATTGAATAATTGGAACTGTTACCACTATCCTTATTTTATGAATTTTATCATTTACCTTAATGTAAGCATAGAGAAGAACAGATAAGAAGTAATGTTTTCCTGATCAAAATCAGGAAAAGTAACATGGGAACAAAAGCTCAAAAGTGAATAGCTGGGAAGGGAGCAGAGTTTTGGTTCAGAGTTAGAGCACTGGCTGTTCTTCCAAAAGACTTGGATTGTGTTGGACTGGTGTTGATTCATTCACAAGACTCATACTACAGCTTACAAGAGTCTGTAACTCCAGTCCCAGGGAGTCTGAGCCCTCCTCCAGCCTGCACAGGCACTATGTGCATCAGATGCTCAGAGATACATTCAGGCAAAATACCCATACACAATCCAATGGTACCAGTTGTAATGTGATTCATCCTAGAATCCACGTAGTATGTCCCACAGATTCAGGTCATTAAAAACATGCCGCATATGTATCGAAAGATGACCTAGTCGGCCATCAATGGAGAGGCCCATTGGACTTGCAAACTTTATATGCCCCAATATAGGGGAATGCCAGGGCCAAAAGAATGGGAATGGGTGGGTAGGGAAGTGGGGGGCGCTATGGGGGACTTTTGGGATAGCATTGGAAATGTAATTGAGGAAAATATGTAATAAAAATATTAAAAATTAAAAAAAAACATGCAAACATTTTTTTCCTCAATTGGTATAGAAAAATGTCTCGTTGTTCAGTTCCCATTTGAGTTACACATTTTCTCAGTAGAGATTGAGACATAATTTGTTAATTGTGCATTCTTTGGTTCAGAGAACAGCCCCAGGGCAAGTGAAACAAACACCAGTCTATGTGAATGAGAACTTGATTTAAGACACTGGGGTTGGTTTGTTTGTTTCTTTTATTTTTGTTTTGTTTTCTAAAAATTGGTTATTTTGTTTATTTACATTTCAATTTTCTCCCCTTACCGGTTTCTTCTCTGAGAACTCCCCATCCCGAACCCCTTCCCCTGTCTCCCAGAGGTTGCTCCCTGACCCACATGCTCACTCCTGCCCTACCACTCTAGCATTTCCCTATGCTGGGACTTCAAGCCATCACAGGAGCAAGGACCGCCCCTACGTTTGATGCTAGACAAGACCACCCTCTCCTACATAGGCATCTGGAGCCATGGGTCCCTGATGTGTACTCTTTCATTGGAGGTTTAGTCCCTGGAAGCTCTGGAGGATCTGGTGGTTTGATAATGTTGTTCTTCCTATGAGTATGCAAACCCCTTCAGCTCCTTCAGTTCTTCCCCTAACTACCTCCATTGGGGTCCTCCTGCTCAGTCCGATGGCATCCTCATCTGTATCAGTAAGGCTCTGGCCAAGCCTCTCAGGAGACATTCATACCAGGCTCCTGTCAGCAAGTACCTCTTGGCATCAGCAATAGTGTCTGGGTTTCGTGTCTGCAGGTGGCATGGATATTTAGGCAGGGCAGTCTCTGGATGACCTTCACTTCAGTCTCTGCTCCAATCTTTGTTCCTGTATTTCCTTCAGACAGGAGCAATTTTGGGATACATTTTTGAGACAGGTGGGTTGCCCTGTTTGTTAACCATGGCTGTGCCTAACCTCTACAGGTTCTCTCTCCCTTTTGTTTGGTATTTCAACTAATGTCCTCTCTATTGGGTCCTGGAAGCCTATGCTTTTCTGACATTAAGACGCTGTTTTATTGAGATTTTTTTTTTTTTTTTTACAGGGGAGAGCACGAACGCAGTCCCCCACTACCACAAATTATGCAGTCGAGTTTCCCGCATTTGGGGAAATCGCAGGGGTCAGCACACCCTAAAGTGCAATGGGTGAGCCTCGCCCTGGGAAAACCACCTTCGTGATCATGGTATCTCCCCTGCCAGGTAAGTATTTTATTGAGATTTTTAATCACTGTAAAAAATACATAAGTGAACAACTTTAATTGAGACAAGCTGATAGCCAGGGATCTAAATATCCTTCAAAGACATATCACACTCCAGTGATATGTTTCCTTCACTTGACTCCCTTCCCATATCTCTAGCATCCCCCAACTCAGAAATTGAGTCTATTCATTGATTAAACTACAGATTACCTCAGAGGCCTAAAGATCTTATTGAGAGATCCCATCTCAGACACATCCTTGGTGTGTTTTATTAATCTCTTGGGTGTCTCTAAACTAATCAAGTTGTAAGAAACTTCATTACAGATATGATTAACAATCAAATCTGTAATCTTTCCTTATTTTATTTTTAGTTAATTCATTATGGTGTTAGATATCCCTAGCTTTATAGTTTTCACAAGACTGTAACATACTGTTCAGACCAGACTGGACTTAAATTTGCAGAGATTTTCAGGTCTCTGCAATTTAAGTGCTGAGATTATATGGGCACCGGCTTTAAGTAAAACAGATTCCCCTCCATCATGCAGGTCAGCTGCAAGAGAAAGGAACCATCCTACTCCTTTATGACTAACCATGGATAGAAAATTCTGCTGACAGTTGCAACTGGAACATGAATATTTGCAGGGGTATCTGTGGAGCAGCTCAATGCAGTTTCTGCAGCCACAGAGCATACAATGAATTAATTTCATTTTATTAAAACACTTCTTTAGATGTTCTGGTTCAGACACACTCTCTCTTTGTCCCCCAGCTCTCTCCTTTCTCTGTCCCTTTGTGCTTTGTCTGAAAAAAATCTCTACCCTCAAAGGGTTTGTCTTTGTATAAAGAACAAAATTAATATTTGTTTCTCTTAAGAAACAAAACAGAAGGCAGTTTTATTAAACTGATAAAATATAGTTATCATGATATTTACCATAAAGCAGTAGCATCTTTCTTGTGAGTTTAGAAATAAGTCTAGATATGGTCTATGACAACTGATGCTTAGCATACAGAAGATTATAGGCAACATAGAAAAATGAATGGATGAATAAATGAATAAAAGATGTAAGAATTATACAGAAACTCAATTGAAAGAAGCTTTGCAGAGAAAGGAATTTTTTCCAATGTAACCACTATTATTGTTAATAAATACTTAGCAAGAATGATCTTAAAAAGCATGAACAGCTTGTATCACACATATCAGCAATAATTTAAAAAATGGTAAAAATTCTATTTTCATTGAAAATGTAAGCTTCACTATTTATGGTGGCCACACTATGATTCTTGTGCTTGGTAGACACAGGTAGGTAGATCTTTGTGAGTTTGAGGCCAAAGTGAACTATTTAATGAGTTGTAGGACATCCAGGACTATGTAGTGAGACAATGTCTCAAACAAGTAAACAGTCAATGAAACAAAACAAAACAAAAAACCAGAATGTGTCCATAAACATAGACTTGTAAAATCACCATTGAGAAAGTTCTAACACTAAGTTGATACCCATAAAATCCACATCTAGCAGATAAACAAAGCAAGCTATTGAACTGGATGCTATGCTAACATATCTGTTTTAACAATGTATCCATATTAGCTTTCTAAAATGAAGTTTTCAGACCAATTTTAATAACTAGACAAACAGATTCAAAGCCATCTAGTACTCCTCTTCAGTCTCTTCAAGCATTCCATCTCAAATCTACATACATTTAACTGCAATTCTCTTTGGACCACAGAAGACTTCCGTGGTCTTCTATAAAATAGCTTATTCATTATTATGACTATTGACTATCCATTCCTATGCTTGCTGGGTCTTAAGATTTTTAAGACTTCAACTTTTCATATTCTTTGTTGTTGTTGTTGTTGTCCTAAGACAGTGTCTTTCAGTGTATGTGAGGCTGGTCTTGGATTTATTATTCTCTTTCCATACAGACATCCAATGTCATGCTCAATTTTATCCTGTGTATCAAAATTAGCATAAAGCAAACTATATTAGGAGCCAATTGATGTGATGCACATCAGTTGCTCTTGCTCTTCAGAATGCTGAAATGGGAAGGTCACTTCTCCTGCAACTGACATATATGTATAGATAAACATATAAACATTCCCACAATTTACATTTTATCACTGAATACGGACATATACCTACTTACAAATATTATATTCAGTTTTAAATACCTACATAACGTCATTACTTAATATTAGGATATATGTGTGTATTATGTAAAAATATATATTTTGTAAATAATTCTTAAATACATTGTATTGATACATATACATACATACAAACAAGAGAATTGGAGTAAACTTCCTTTCTAAAAATAGTATGTACCCATTTGTTGCTCCCCATTTATTCTTGTGGCCTAAACTTGTATACATGTTTGCATGAAACAGATGAATATCTGCCTGATTTTTTAACTGATGTCAGTTTTAAAAAGTCGGCAAACAGGAAACTATATATTTCCCTTTTGAGAATTTACTATAAAAAGTAGCTCTGATATTTTCCCTGTCAGTAGATATTTATCACCAGGGACTTAGTCACACATATCAATAAAACCTTTTAGACCCTGTTTCATAACATATTCATTCAAGATGAGAAGAGGTATATATATTCTGCCCCTAAGAATTTGTATTGATTTCAACTTCACCAGTCAAATATTATTACAACAAATAGAGAAGTGATGAAGGTGCCTTAACCACAGTGATTTGCTTACATTCATCCACTCACCTAGCATGGCTGGAACATCTATCTTGAGTCACACCTACTGAAAAGAGCTAAAGCCATAAATAACTGAAGGCTGCTAAGCAAATTTTTAGAAAATTGTACTGTTGCCATGATATTAAGGATGTGATTGACAAGACTTTAAACTTGAATGATATAATTAAAGTGAAAACACAATATATGGTGGTCATTCCCAATATGTTGTTTGTATTGTAGCTAGATGTAAGTAATTACTTGGCTACTGGTGTAAGGTTACCCTTAGCTGCTGGTAAAGTTCCTGTGGGTCCAAGTTAAAGAGCTATGAACTTGGCTGTTCTAGTATGCATCAACTATTTCATTTCTTACATATTTGACTTCTTATATAATTGGAGTGTTGAGTAATTATTATGATTGGTTTTAAAAACCTGAAAGTTAACAAGCATCAAAAATTGTCCAACTATAGTAATCTTGTGAACTAACCCTCCCTTCCTCCCTCCCTCCCTCCCTCCCCCCTCTCCCTAATTCCCTCTCTGTCTACCTTCCTCCCTCACTCTCTTTGTCTTATTCTCCATTGCTTTCTCTTTTCATTTCTCACTTTCGTTTTTTCTTGCTTGCTTCCTTCCTTCCATACTTCCCTGCCAATTTAAATGATTTTATCATATCAAATTTCACGCAGAAGCCACAAAACATATTAAGAGAAATATTGTTTTTAAAGAAAAATATATGGTGGAAATTAATTAAAAATTAAAGCTATAAATAAAAACTACATCTCAAACAATGAAAGAAACCTGCTAAATTAATTTAAAACCAAATAAAGGGGATGTGACAAAAAGGCCTCCAAGGAATAGGTCATGTTGAGATCTGCAAATTGGGAAAGGAATTGAAGAATATAAAGGGCATCAGAGTTCATGCCCAGGTTAGAATAACTTTAGATAGACACAAACAGGAAAGTGTATCTCAACGTACATACATACATACATACATGCATGCATGCATGCATATATACATAGAAGTAAAAATCAGAATAATATTTTATTGAAAAGAAGGTCTATAATAAAAGTTCACTCCAAATTAGAGAAGTTAGGTCCTCATCATGTCACCACTACAAGAAAAACTGATTATGTGACTCTAAACCATAAGAACTTAAAAGTTTATTTTATTGTGTTTACTTATTCATTTTAGTACAGTTGGCATGTTCTTGTACATGTTGTTGGTATGGTGCTCATTTGGAATTCAGATGACAACCTGCAGGAGTCAGTTATATCCTTCTACCTGGTGGGCTCTGGGGCTCTAGCTCAGGTTATCAGGCTTGGCAGCAAAGTCCTATACAAGTTAAGTTAGCTCAGAATCTGCCAAACAAGAGTTTTAATGTGAAATAAGTAAGGCCAGTTAATATTTTTATTCTTCAGAAATTTAGTTTCTAAGAATGATGTATTGAGTCAGGGTAAAGGGATTTTTTTAAATTATATACCGTACTTCCTATTAAAGACCACTGAGTCTTTAACCAAAAAACTACACATTATCTTCTTCATAATATACTTGGCAATTTGCAGATTAAGACAGCATCATACTCTTCATATCTCTGTTTCTCAATTTAAAGGTCAATGAGTCCATAATATCTGTTTATAGTTCATGATGGGCTGATTGTTTTTTCTTTGAATCTGTTTGAATACCTCTTTTGTCCTTTATATTCACACAGAAGCTCTGAGGACTAACCTACTCTGAGGGAAATCCTACTTTCAGTTAAATGCAGAAAGAAATGTCAATCACCAGTGATATTTATTCAGAAAATTAAAATCAGCATCAAAGATAGGCATGTTCTACAGTGAGCTCTCATCTCCATTGAGTATAGGATAAACAGCTAACATTCTATAAACAGAAAATGCCACAAGATCTATTTTCCCCATAGGGAATTTGAGGTTTTGTTAGGAGTTCAGAGTAAAAACTAAGTCTATGTATCAACCTATTTATTGCTCTATTTGTGTGTCTATCTAGCTGTTCATATTGATATGCATTTGCCCAAATAAGAATGCTTCTTTTTGTTTTTTGTTCAGAAAAAGGTGCTGGATGAAAATATCAGGACTCTAAAAGAAAACACCATGTGTCAATGTAAGTAGATTTTCTGTTCTTTACAACACAACACCTCACGGAAGGGAAGGAACCTTAATAAGAAATAGATTTCAGTGCATTTGGAATCTCACGGTTGAGGGTGAATATCACAGACTAAGAGAAAAAAAAGTCCATCCAGATATTTCTCATTCTGAGTAAAATGGAAAACTAAAACAGAGAATTTATTAACACAATAGGGACAGTAGGAGTTATTCAGAGCTATTATTTATCCAGTGATGACCACTCTTGATTCTGCTATTCAAAACTACCCCAAAGGCAGGTTATAAATGACTTCAAGTAACTAGAGACAAAACACTGGGTGGGTGGGACTCATGCAAGCAAGAGAAGATTGGAACACAACTAATGGTCTCCTCTTTGAAATCATGATTATGGCAAAGTTGTCTAATAACAAAGGCATCACCCAGTAACATAGACAGTGGGCATTATATAGCCTCTCACGGCATATTAGCTGAGTATCTGAAAGAATGTGGTGGTATATGAGGTGAACTTCAAATGGCCTGTAGTGCCATGTGAAGTAAGCTTCTGATAGTTCGTAATGGTATAAAAACACTGTCGCCCAAAACCATGTGCACTGATATAATCATCTGTGCTTATTTCATTTACTTCTACATTAGAACCTAAGAGAAATCTAGTTATTTTGAGCTGTAGACTATGGCAAAAAAATATTAGAACATATTGTGGACATTTGCAACCAATTCTTTTGTGATCCTGAGCAATTGGAATGTATCATATTCTCTCAAGTTTTGAACTGGTAAGTTCTATACAGAAGGTAGGCTAGAAAAAAAAGGTATATTGGATAACAACCCCATTCTGCCTACAAGTCACCATAGCCTCTGTGTACCTCATTTCCCTATCTGAACAGAAGGAGGAAAATGAACTTCTACTGTTGTTTTGAGGGACAAAGTAGGACAAAATGTGATAAAAGCTGGGAGGCGGGTTATGCAATGCTTCTTTTAAAAAGGGGGTATTTTAATCTAGAGAGTATATGTAGCAAACTCAAGTAATTCTCTATGAAGTAAATAATCCTCATATGCTACAAATATTCAATACCATGTAAGATGAGGAAACATTAATATATACTTGAGATTTAAAGGGCTATTTAAAATGTTTGCCACTGAGTGCCAAGTGGAACCCCAAATGGGAACCTATTCTAAGAAAATATGCTAAAACAAATGAATGAAACTTGTGGTGCAGTGGAATTTGAATCTGCGCCATCTTTAAAATATCAGTATGTTATCTTAGTTTATTTACTGATTTTGACAGTTGCTCTTCAACCATATAAATATGCTCCTCAAGCATATACCCCTATAGATGTTCCTTAAGAACATTTGAATACCTAGGGGAAATCTTCTGGCATCAATTTTTTTAGTCACTAATGAAAACTATCTCGTTTGAGTTGAGGATATTTCCTCACCAGTGGAAATCAAACATTGTAGCTGAATGTAGTGTTGGTGTAGCTACTGGCCATTAAGCCCAGGGCCTAGAACTCTAACCAGAGGTCTTCATATTAGACTTGTCCACAGACTCATTTCTTCCACTGTCCCAATCTGCTCTTTGTCATTGGCAAATTTCATATAGCAAAAGCTGTCTCTAGTGTTTGATTCCAGAAAACCAAATTTGCAAATGCAAGATGGGGAGCAATCTGAGAAATGGAAGAATAAAATGAATTTTTGTAATTAACACATTTCACCTTTCTTATAGGATCACATTGCTGGCAAGAGGCTCAAATGTCTTGGCAGCATTACCCAGAGAAGCACAGTACAGAAAGCATTCACTACATATGGGAACGACTGAAGCTACAGGACAGTGGTGTTGGATAAGCACTGCTTAGTGATCTGTGTGAGGTAGGGAAAGCTGCATGATGAAGAAAAGGTCAGGTGTGAACTTAAACAACTCCTTTGGGGGAGGGGGCATATTAGGAATTGTCTCTAGTTGTCCCATAAAAGAAAATACTGGAAATTACCAAGAATCATCTTTAAATGTTAAAAATGGTAAATCACCCAACAAATAACTGTTTTACATAAAGATGTATTTACATAAATACCTGGAGGAGAAAAGCCTGAAACCCTTAACACATTGGGCAGAACTATTTGGATTTACTGAGGAAAAGATTTTGATCCAACAGATTCCTCAGAGTTCATTAGAGTCTATAACTGTGACCCATCCCTGCCTATTGAGCTATTACTACCCACACACTGGAGGGAAACACAGAGGAAGAATCTCCTCAGAGTATGCTTTCTTCTTTTGGATATACCCTACATAAGAGATTCAATTGCCTCTGAACCACTGAGGGATGTCCTTACCAGAGAAGAGGAAAAAAAAAACACTTGACTTGGGGTTGTGGTGTGTGTGTGTGTGTGTGTGTGTGTGTGTGTGTGTGTGTGTGTGTGTAATATAAAGGTGCCTAACAAATGCATTAACATAGCACATTTAACTGGGAAGATTTTAAATGGTGTATGAGGGCCCTATTTTGAACATATTTAAATCTTTTGAAAGGTTCTTCAAACATGATGTAGGGCTAGCAGTCTAACTCAGTGGATGAGTGTTTTCCAGGAAGCCCAATGACTTGAATTTTTTTGTGGAACCACACGGTAAAAGTAGAGAAAGAATCCTACACATTGTCTTCGAATGTACATATATTTGTGCATGTGCTGACATGTTAGAAAAATACACATGATTTTAAAAATTAAAAAGAATCTTAGTGTGGAATTTTCAAAGAACATATCCAATAAAGTTATCTCCTCTTATAAAAGTGTAGGAATTGCTGGGGAAGATAGAAAAAGAAATAACTGAGACTGAAGAACATTAATAATGCTTCCATATACATAGTACATTCCCAGGACACTGTCTAGGTGACCAAGTTTCTTAGAGAAGTTCTAAGGGCATGTAATTAGGAAAAGCTACAATGAATGAAATACCCAATGTTGCCTTCCCTTGGTAAGCCAAAATTGATATTAGAGGTTCATGCTAAAATCCTGGCTTACACATAGCAATATGAATGACAGCATGTGGGGAAATAAAAACCTATTAACGTTTAAAGCTTTAGAAATGGCAGTATTATAAAAAAGCAGAAAGTCTAAGATGTTAGCTAACGGGACATAAGCCACATATAGTTATAGACACAGAATAGAGTATAAGTTCTCACATAATACATCATTTCTACTTTGTTGTCAAGTAATTTTATTCTTTGCTTATCATCTGTACTTACTGTCCTACTAGACCTTTGAGATAACCTACAGGAAGTGTTAATCTGGAAGCATCATCTGGGAGGGCTGCAAGAACCTAAATTAAATGCTTTAATCCAAGACTTTTATAATATAACATGTCAAACAGGAATATTATTGATATCCAGGTAACCAAAGATGTTAGCAGGTGTGTCCCACCTTTTTATCATATTTAATTCATTCTGAAGGAAGACATTGCCCCGCTTTAATTTTCTCTGGAGTCACACTATGAGTCCTGCTAAAAGGAAAGCTGTAAACTTTCACTCCTTTGTGTCTAAAACCTATAGGTAGAAAAGCTAGAGTACTTTCTGGTTAAATCTCTGATCTAAATATAAGGTAGTTAGATGCCAGCATTTATTTAAAGAAAATGAAATTATCTGTGCAGTAAAATTTGACATAATAATATCAGTGACCTCTACTATAAGCTCCATAAGTGTTTCTTAGTGTCTCATTGGCTGTAGGGTAACAGGTACAGAAGAGACCTTGGGGATGAGTTGGTCAGACCTTTAGGATAATGATTTTGTATGTACCCTGTGTAATTCATTGAGATTAGAAAAGTTAAGCAAAAGAGAATGTGGGTTGTGGAAAGAGAAAGGTGAGCAGCATTGACAACCCAGAGTTAATGCCCTGTTGACAACTATTTAACTTTTGACTATTCGCCTTCTAAATTCCTGGATGGACAGAAAGCTTAATCGAATCCACAAAGATCAGTTGTTCAAATGTTTATTGGGGTAGAGATGGTGAAAGTAATATATAGAGTACTTTATACATGGATCTGTGCTTCCCATATATCTTTGGAGGAGAAGGATGCAAAAGAGTTTGAATGACTCACATAAAATCAGAGAAGACTACCCAATGGGATCTGCACACTTTATCATTCCTTTGGGTAGAGGATACTCTAAACAAATGCTGAGTGTCATGGGGCCCTAACATCTGGCCATGTCAGCCTGGAAAGAAGATTTTTATACTTCTGATTTCTCCTGTGAGAATTAGAAATAATGAGAGAAGGTATAAGAACATTCGCTTGATGGTCACAATAGCAGTGGAAGCCTCTCAGAACGGGAAACAGAGAATAGTTTGCACCTGGACATTAGTTCTGAGTTTAGATGATATTCTGGCACATATTTAGGCACTCCGACAGTTATGCTACCTCTGTAAATAAAATTGGCCAACAATGCAAGTAGACCTTAATGTCATGACCAGTGATCCTTCATATGATATTTTCTAGACACTAAGGTGCTAATAGACCAAGGAAGGATTTGCATACTCTGTTCCTTCACTAAAATACCATTCATAGCACATACATATATATATATATATATATATATATATATATATATATATATATATATATATATATAGAGAGAGAGAGAGAGAGAGAGAGAGAGAGCCTCAACAAGCTTCAAGATGCATCACATACCAGTTAGGTCAGTGTTGGAGATCTTGGAAAATTGGAACAGGCCAAAAAAGAGGGGGTTCCTGCAGAAATCCAAAGACAGCTGAAGAAGCTCATACTTTCCCAAGCTTCATGTGCCAAAACTATATACTCACACTAAGACTCTGCATATGACCTCTGGATTGCCCATTTATAGGTAGAGTTCGAGAAAAGTTAAAGTTGCTTATGAAACTTTTTTTTTTTTGCCATCCTCCAAGCCTCATGAACAGGATGGAATCCAATATGGGATCTAAAGTTTCTCCATCCATCTGTTGCTAATTAAAAAGAATGCCAAGGAACATATGGCCATGGAAATATCCGAAAAGGAAACAATGAATGAGCAAGAGTGAACTAAGGACAGATCTCAGTCCTCCTGTTCCTATTAAGTATCGGCAGATCCTCTAAAGGGAAAAATAACCTGAAAAAAAAAAAGCATTATACAGAGCACACAACCCATGATGTTCCTACATCTCATTGTTTACATGATAGTTTTGATATTCAATGCACACATTATACTTCAGAACATCCACTAATAGAGTATTATTAGTCTTTCTCTCTATAAATGTAGGGCAGCGATGTATGGTATATACTGCATCTATTTTATTAGTGTCCATTTTCTTTCTACTGCACAGGAGTCTTAAATAGTCTTATTTTATTGTACCTTCATAGATATAACTACTCACCTTGCTGAAATCACCCTGGTAAGCAAGTCCAGTGAGGCTGAGGCCCAAGTCCTCGCCTGTTTGTTTATTAGACTTTAGCATCATTCTCAGTGCTATATGCCCTAATCAGTGCAGAGCCAAATAAGTATTTCAAAAGTAGCAATTTTCACCAATGCACAGGGCCAACCAAAATCATCTCAAAAACGAAGATGTGGATATGTCTGCTATCTTGTCTTCTTGGCCCAGTTCTTCCCAGTGGAATCTTTATTTAAGACAATTATTTGGGATTCTCTTTACACACAAGGCTCCTTTGTGGTTCTGGGCGATCTACTGTGCTTTTTTCACTAAATTTAATTCAAACTCTGGGCACATTTTTTTTAAAGAATAGTAGGAGTTAAAAAAGAACATAATAATAAGCCCTAACACATTTAATTTAGAAATAGTGTTTGAACTAAATAAACATTACATGCAAGACTCTGGGACATTTTTTTTTCTTTTCAGATATTTATTTCATTTAAAATAAATTAATTCAATGGCAGTGTTTCAACTCTTTAGTTAATAGAGACTTTGTAAAAATTGACACACTATATTTAGGAAGAAGCCCGTGAGACATTGTCCCGAGCTATCATTCTCGCTGGCAAGAACACACTTGGACAACCAGAACCTTCTGCAGGAAAAGCTTTATTGCTTCTTCAGGAGGGAAGACCCCGACCCCGGAAAATGGGGTCGCTTATATAGCCCTCAACCATGGCGTTTCAGCACCTGATGTGGCGTGTCAGCTCCTGATTCGTTGCTCGCCCATCACCCCACTACTATGTCCCAAGATGGGCAATGACTAAGTGTGAGTTCACTCTCGCACTTACGCACAAGGCTTGTTTACTAGTTAGGCACACCGGAGGCCAGCACCATCTTATAATGGCGATCACTCATGGCATGGCTCTCCACAAGACACAAAGATTTGAACCAACAAAGAAACCACTGCATTTGTAGGCTTAAAGCACAGAGCACAAATATGGACAATAATACATAAGCTTCTTTGTAAAACTACCAAACCCAGAAAAGTTTTACTGATACTAGTAACCATAAAATATTCTCATCTTTATCTCGTATGTCAAAAATTTATAAGCACATCTTTTGCAGATTATATGAACCTTTTATCTACAACTAAACATGGTAGTATGCAGGTCTTGTTGTACAGTTGAACACAAAATGTTCTTGTAAAGTTAGGACATAATACAGTAAATGCTGTATATTAATCTAGGTGGGATGACAGTTTTGTTAATTCTGGCTATATAGTCTTCAGTGAATTGGTAAATCATCGCCATCTTTAATTTTCCTGTTGGTTATGTGGAAAAAACAGTGCAAGCTTTAATATATTGTTTTCTTCTTGCCGTAGGTGGGAATTAACAGAGACACAACTATACTATGTACTGATAGTGAGAGATCTTGTAGTAATCAGCCCTAAATGGGGTATTTTAATAAATTTTCTCCTCCCAGACTTATGGATCTATGTAGAAGTGAAGGCAGAAATATCAAAGAGCCAGAGGTGGTAGGTGGCTCCAAGGAAATAATATCTTCTAGACATGATAGTATTTGTACACATATAAATTTACAGACAGTCTGACAGTACATATAAGACTTGCACATATACAAGAAGGCAAATTCCAAGCACAGATAGGAGAAGTGGACCCAAATCCCAGCTAATAAACACTCTGTTGTGAATTATGACTTTCTGAAAGAGAGATAAGTCAGTTTTCTACAATGGACTTTCACTGATTATATCAACCACATTGAAGGACAAGTGAACATGCCCAGGAATGGTTTGCTACTGCGAAACAAAGTTGATTGTTTTCTTTTCTCTTCCTTTCTTTTCTTTTCTTTTCTTTTCTTTTCTTTTCTTTTCTTTTCTTTTCTTTTCTTTTCTTTTCTTTTCTTTTCTCTTCTCTTCTCTTCTCTTCTCTTCTCTTCTCTTCTTTTTTCTTTTAATTTTTCTTTTTTTATTGTTTTTGAAGAAATTTATTAATTTTTAAAATTGCTTTATTAGGTATTTTCTTCATTTACATTTCAAAAGCTATGTCAAAAGTCCCCTATACCCTCCCCCCACCCTGCTCTCCTACCCACCCACTCTCACTTCTTGGCCCTGGCTTGGCTTGGCTTGGCTTGGCTTGGCTTGGCTTGGCTTTGCTTTTTGTTTTTTGGATTTGATTTGGGTTTTTTTGTTGTTGTTGTTTTGGTTTCTTTCTTTCTTGTTTTTTTTTTTTTCATTTTTATTGGTTATTTTATTTACATTTAAAATGTTATTCCCTCCCCAGATTCCCCTCCCCAAGTTCCCTTTCCCCTCCTCTCCCCCCTGCCTCTATGAGCATATTGCCCCACATACCCATGTATTCCTGCCTCAGTGGCCTAGCATTCCCCTATCCTGAGTCATCAAGCCTCCAAAGGATGATGGGGCACCCCTCCCAGTGATGCCAGATTCTGTGATTTTATGTGTTTTTATTTTATTAACCTTTAATGGATCTGCTTTTTAATTTTTGGTAGTTCTTGTTATTGCTTTTGTAATTTTGTTTTGTTTGTTTTGTTTGTTTTGAAAGAGAAAGAGAGAGCATGGATTTAAGAAGGTAGGGTAAAGAAAATGAACTGGGAAGACTGACAAATGAGATAAAAATATATTTATGAGAAATTCAAAAATAATAAAAGATGTAATAGAAATGAAGCAATAAAAGTTAGATAATAAAACGTATATATGGGATGGAGGAATAGTCAATTAACTTTCTACTTCTATTTCTTGCTTTCATATTCTAGAGTTTCTGTTACCTATAAGGTGAACTATCTGTTATGACTGATATTCAGTAAAGACTACTTACTACAATGGGTGGGGTATGTGATGGATGAGGGATAGGTAGAAACATATATACATCTTTTAACTTATAATTAGGATAGTCTAATATTAAATTAAATATGTTATAATGCTCTCCTGTAAATGGGACACTATTTTTTGAAAGAGCTGATAACATTTAAACGGATAAATTTAAGGAACACACATGGTGACACACTGTGCATGACAAAGCACAGAAAGTGAGAACTTATGGTCTGAGTTGCAAAGCCTAGCATTATGTTGGAATCACACTGACATTTCTTCATTGTCAAATATATGCCATTTTTGTTTCTTCTTGAGTTAAAATGCTGAAGACAGGTCAATTAATTTTATCATAATCACACAGAATACAATTATGGATAGTTAAATCCAGATTCCAAGGGTACAGAATCCAAGGTGGTAAATGCTCTATAAATCCAGTAGTTTACCTTTTATTTTTAAGAATGTATGTTTCATTTTCTTTTGCTTTGTGTCTTTTATACATTTAAAAAAATTCTTGTCTACTCCATGAAAATCTAAAGGAAATGCTGGGACAAAATTGGATCAGAGACTGAAGGAAAGGCCATCCAGAGACTGCCCAACTTGGACTCCATCCCATATCCAGGCACCAAATCCCGACATTATTTCTAATGCCATATTGTATTTGTAGACAGGAAACTGGCTTGGCTTTCCTCTGAGAGGTTCTACCAGCACCTAACTGAGACAGATGTAGATATAGCCAGCCATTGGACTGAGCGCTAGGAAGTTAGGGGAATGACTGAAGGAGCTGAAGGGGATTGCAACCCCATAGGAAGAGCAACAATATCAACTAACCAGAAACATCAGAGCTCCCAGAGCCTAAGCCACCAACCAAAGAACATACATAAGCTTATATGTGGCCCCTACTACATATGTAGCAGAAGATTTCTGTGTCTGGCCTGGGTGGGAGGGGATGCACTTCGTCCAGTGGAGGCTTAATCCCCCAGAGAAGGGGGATTCTAGAGGGGTGAGTTGGGAGTGGATGGACTTGTGGTGGAGGAGCACCATCTTAAGGGCAAAGGGGAGGGATGTGGGGGGTAGGAGTCTTATGGGGAGGTACCAGGGAGGGAGACAACATTTGAAATATAGTAAATAAAATAATAAAAAAGTAAAAGGAAAGTGAATCACACAGTGTTGTTTTTTACACTTCTCATAATAATGCCAAAGACATCTAAACGTGATATAATAATCAAGCCTTTCCCACAATACTTCACATGACCCTTCATCTAAAATCATCTGGCTACATACTTGTGAAACTAACTCCACTACCTTCACTTTGTTTCATGTTAGTACTAATAGATTTATCACAGTATCTACTATATTATCTTAAACCTCTGGCTTTAGAAAAATCAATGCTAAAATGTGACTCTTTCAACCTTTTTAGTTCCCATTTTATTTTTATTCTCTATTCTTTGATTTCTCCACAAAACTTAGAAGCAAAATTTCACTTTATATGTATGCAAAAAAACACACCCTAACATATAAGTTGTAGTATTGATTTTGATTTGTTGAATGGAAAGACAGGTGTCAGAAGATTGATACTTTTATAATATTGATTCTTCCTATCAATGAACTAATTGAACATTATGATGTGGACGTAAAACTTATGAAGGATGCCTTGTTTTAGATATAGATGCTTTATTCTCTTTCTACTCTGTGACTCTGTGTGTAAGTAGCATTACTCTTCTTTTATTAGGTTTATGCTCAGCAACTTGGGAATAGATTTCATCATGCATTATATTAATTGTATCCTATTACAAAAATATCTTTTTGACATTATTGATTTTGTATTTTGAAACATTATAAATAAACATTCTTTTGTTCTTTGAAAATTTTACACATGTATACACTGTATCTTTTTTTAAAATTAGGTATTTTCTTCATTTACATTTCAAGTGCTATCCCAAAAGTCCCCCATACCCTCTCCACCCAACCCCCCTAACCACCCACTCCCACTTCTTGGCCCTGGCGTTCCCCTGTACTGAGGCATATAAGTTTGCATGACCAATGGACCACTCTTTCCACTGATGGCCGATTAGGCCATCTTCTGATACATATGCAGCTAGAGACATGAGCTCCTGGGGTACTGGTTAGTTCATACTTTTGTTCCACCAATAGCATTGCAGATCCCTTTAGCTCCTTGGGTACTTTCTCTAGCTCCTCCATTGGGGGCCCTGTGATCCATCCAATAGCTGACTGTGAGCATCCACTTCTGTGTTTGCTAGGCCCCGGCGTAGTTTCACAAGAGACAGCTATATCAGGGTCCTTTCAGCAAAATCTTGCTAGTGTATGCAGTGGTGTCAACGTTTGGAGTCTGATTATGGGATGGACCCCCGGATATGGCAGTCTCTATATGGTCCATCCTTTTGTCTCAGCTCCAAACTTTGTCTCTGTAACTCTTTCCATGGGTATACACTGTATCTTATCATCCACCCCATAGCATGGACTCTGAGTAAGGGGTCTGCAAAACCAAGAAAGCTTCCATAATTTTTATTTTTTTCCTTGAAAAACAATAGACACATAATGAGATCACATTGCAATTAGATTACGGTTGGGGTTCAAGGGCATTGTGAACACTATTGGCTTCATCATGGCTTCATAGGTTATGGCCCTACTGCGAATGCAGATATATTGTCACCTTTGATACACAGGTTGTAGATATGGTGAAAAACAAAAACTAAAACTAACAACAAAACAAAAAAATAAAACAAAGCAAACCACCACCACCACCACAACAAAAACAAAAACAAAAGCAAAGCAAAACAAAACGATAAAAAACAACCAACCAATAAAAGCCTGTTGTGTCTTCGTTGAAGTAGGTCTGTTACTTCAATTCTTCTTCTATGAGCCATAAACATGGTAATGTGAGTATGACTTTTATCACATAATCAGACCATTGCTTTACTTTCATAGTACTGTGAATCACTGAAATTGTGATAAAGATTGTTCTGAGACTTCTCTTTTGAGACTAGCCTTCAAATTCAACCTAGAAAGTCACGAGTTGAAGGCTTTACTTTTCTTATTTTTATTTTACTGGTTTCCCCTCTGAGAACCTCCCATCCCACCCCCTTCCCCTGTCTCCACAATGGCGATCCCCCACTCACACACCCACTCCAAGTCCAAAACCCTAGAATTCCCCTACACTGGGGCATCAAGCCTTCACAGGACCAAGGGCCATCCATCCATTTGATGCCAGACAAGGCCATCCTCTGCTAAATATGTGGCTAGGGTCATGGGCCACTCCATGTGTAGTCTTTGGTTCATAGTTTAGTCTCTGGGAGCTCTGGAGGGCCTGGTTTATTGATATTATTGTTCTTCCTATGGGGTTGCAAACCCCTTCAGCTCCTTTAGTCCTTTCTCTAGCTCCTCCATTAGGGACCCTGTGTTTAGTCTAATGGTCAGCTGAGAGCATCTGCTTCTGTATTTGTCAGGCTCTAGCAGAGCCTCTCTAGAGACCTCCATACCTGGCTACTTTCAACAAACACTTCCTGGAATCTACAATAGTGTCTGGGTTTGGTGGCTGTGTATCAGATGGATCTTTAGTTGGGGCAGTCTCTGGATGGCCTTTCCTTCAGTCTCTGCTCCACTCTTTTTTTTTTATTATTATGTATTTTCCTCAATTACATTTCCAATGCTATCCCAAAAGTCCCCCATACCCCCCCAACTTCCCTACCCACACATTCCCATTTTTTGGCCCTGGCATTCCCCTCTATTGGGGCATATAAAGTTTCCAAGTCCAATGGGCCTCTCTTTCCAGTGATGGCTGACTAGGCCATCTTTCCATACTTATGCTGCTAGAGACAAGAGCTCCGGGGTACTGGTTAGTTCATCATGTTGTTCCAACTATAGGGTTGCAGATCCCTTTAGCTCCTTGGGTACTTTCTCTAGCTTCTCCTTTGGGAGCCCTGTGATCCATCCAATAGCTGACTGTGAGCATCCACTTCTATGTTTGGCCCCAGCATAGTTTCACAAGAGAGAGCTATATTTGGGTCCTTTCAGCAAAATCTTGCTAGTGTATGCAATGGTGTCAGCGTTTGGAAGCTGATTATGGGATGGATCCCTGGATATGGCAGTCTCTAGATGGTCCATCCTTTCATCACAGCTCCAAACTTTGTCTCTGTAACTCCTTCCATGGGTGTTTTGTTCCCAATTCTAAGAAGGGGCACAGTGTCCACACTTTGGTCTTCATTCTTCTTGAGTTTCATGCGTTTAGCAAATTATATCTTATATCTTGGGTATCCTAAGTTTTGGGCTAATATCCACTTATCAGTGAATACATATTGTGTGAGTTCTTTTGTGATTGTGTTACCTCACTCAAGATGATGCCCTCCAGGTCCATCCATTTGGCTAGGAATTTCATAAATTCATTCTTTTTAATAGCTGAGTAGTACTCCATTGTGTAAATGTACCATATTTTCTGTATCCATTCCTCTGTTGAGGGACATCTGGGTTCTTTCCAGCTTCTGGTTATTATAAATAAGGCTGCTACCATCAATAAGACAAAAGACCACCAACAGATTGGGAAAGGATTTTACCTATCCTAAATCAGATAAGGGACTAATATCCAATACATATAAAGAACTCAAGAAGGTGGACTCTAGAAAATCAAATAACCCCATTAAAAAATGGGGCTCAGAACTGAACAAAGAATTCTCACCTGAGGAATACCGAATGGCAGAGAAGCACCTGAAAAAATGTTCAACATCCTTAATCATCAGGGAAATGCAAATCAAAACAATCCTGAGATTCCACCTCACACCAGTCAGAATGGTTAAGATCAAAAATTCAGGTGACAGCAGATGCTGGCGGGGATGTGGAGAAAGAGGAACACTCCTCCATTGTTGGTGGGATTGCAAGCTTGTACAACCCCTCTGGAAATCAGTCTGGCGGTTCCTCAGAAAATTGGACATAGTACCACCGGACGATCCAGCAATACCTCTCCTGGGCATATATCCAGAAGATGTCCCAACCGGTAAGAAGGACATATGCTCCACTATGTTCTGCTCCAGTCTTTGACCCCATATTTCCTTTAGAAAGGAGAAATTCTGGATTAAAATTTTGATAAGGGTGCTTGGTCCTGTCAAGCAGGGCTGTGCCTAACCACTGAATATTGTCTCTACTGGTTATCTCTCCCCTTTGTTGGGCATTTCAGCTAATGTCATCCCCGTTGGGTCCTAGGAGCCTCTTTCTTTCCTAGTGTCTGGACTTTCTGTTGGCTACCCCCAGTTCCCCATCCCCAACTGCTACATGCCTCTGTTCAATTTCCTGACAGTCTATACATCTCCTCCATTTCCTCCCATACTTGATCCTACCTCCCTTTTTCCTCTCCCTCTCCTCTCTTCCTTCCAAGTTCTGCCTACCCTCTTCCTCCTGTGATTATTTTGTTCCCCCTTCTATGTAGGAATGAGACATCCATGCTTTGATTTGAAGTTTTAACTACTGTACATGGATTTGAGGATGGTAACATTGAATACTGAATCCTTCAGACTGATTTTGCTGAAGAGTCAGATCAAGGCAGCTACTGGAACTCACCCACCATCATTCACAACTCTTAACTGTCAACAGTATTGCATCAGCATGTACGAGCAAATCTGTAAGTTCAGTCTCCTGCCACCAATATGAACCAGCTGTTGAAACCATCCACTTAAAGGTCTTAATATTATGAACTTAGATTAGTTTGGTACTGCATATGTCTTGACTTCCTATAATAAATGGACCTGGACAAGTGTCTTACATTTAGAAACTTTGCAAGGAGTAAAAGCAACCTAATATTACAACAGTGCTCACCTGAATAGATTCACTACTACTATGGTCAATCAAGACCTGAATTACTGGGCTGGAAAGATTGCTTAATAGTTAAGAGCATTGGCTGCTCTACCAGAGGGCCTGGACCCAATTCCCAACACTAAAATGGCAGTTCACAACTGTCTGTAATTTCTGTTCTGTGTGGTGGTCTGGCAACCTCATACAGCACACACACACACACACACACACACACACACACACACACACACACCTCACCCCTCCACCCCCACACACATTTAAAGTAAGTAATTTTTATAAAATAAATGACTTACTTCTCACTTTGTCTTTTCCTTTTGGCATGGTTCTATAATCAATCTGCTTCCCAACTTTAGCCAGAGAGCACACTGAAAACGACATTGACTGTGCATCTTAATGCATCTACCAACATTTTACTGCTAAGTTCACAGTTCAAATGTCACCCCTTCCAAGAAGTTTGTGCCTAGAGTAGCCGCTTCTTCTCCTTGTACTGAATGACTTTATTTTATATATTTTCATATAAAGCATGAAACTATTACTTTTGATATATATTGCTTTTATTTCCTCACACAAATACTTAAATATCTTCAAGGCCAATATACTTGTTTACAAATGAGTTACTACTGCCAATATCAGCTCTTTTGGGTTTTTATTAGATATTTTCTTCATTTACATTTCAAATGATATTCCCAAAGCCCCCTATACCCTCTCCCCACCCTGCTCCCCAATCCACCCACTCCCACTTCCTGACCGTGGTATTCCGCTGTACCGGGGCATATGATTTTCACAATACCAAGGGCCTCTCCTAACATTGATGGCGGACTAGGCCATCCTCTGCTACATATGCAACTAGAGACACAGCTTGGGCGGGGGGGGGGGGGGGGACTAGTTACTTCATATTGTTTTTCCTACTATTGGGTTGCAGACCCCATTAGCTCCTTGGGTACTTTTTCTAGCTCCTTCATTAGGGGCCCTGTGTTCCATCCAATAGATGACTATGAGCATCCACTTCTGTATTTGCCTGGCACTAGCATAGCCTCGCAAAAGAGAGCTCATTCACACACATAAACACATACATACAAGACCCATATATGTACATACACATGCAGAAGAATTCCCATTTAAATAAGGTGAAGTAATAACATATAAGAGAGGAATGAATAGAGTCTATTGTCCAATTTCCCTGCAAGTGACATCATCCATAATACAAGAGTGTTGCAGGCAGACATTCATGCTATAATGCCAAAGTTTAACTGATCCATATTCTTATGCCAACCAAGGCACAAGAACACAATCACTACTTGAAAAATAAAAAAGACTTTTCCAGAAATAGAGTCCCTTTCCCAAATAATTTGATGACTAGATTATCCACTCAGTATTTTATTTTGCTCTAAGCTTCTTAAAGACTTGTCAAACCTTATCCTTTTAAAAAAATGACACCTACTTAAATGGTTTCAGAAACTTCTAGCTTGAAATTCATTTTACTTTTCTACTGCCTCAGTAGAGTCCCTAATGGTTCTCATTCTATGCTTTAGCTGAGTCTCTCCAATGTGAAACCGGGCTGCCAGATTATTGTGGGGGTAATCATCATGAGAGTTAGTGGCACTGAAATTGCAATGGTAAGTCCTGATTTTCAACTTCATGGCACTTGGATAAATTAAGAGTCACATCTCTGACCATGTCTATGAGCATATTTCCGGTCTAGGTTAACTGGTCAGAGAAGCCTGTCTCCTGGAGTAAGCAACACCTTGAAGACAGAAACACAGTGTTATCATCTACACTGTTTTCATTCTTATGGTTAAGTGTGTCTATCCAACTCTCATCTAATTATTAGCAAATCTTCTTTTGAGATTTTAATCTGGAGGTTACTATAATGACTTATTAATATTTTACATAATACTGGAGGATAAACATATTTAACTAGTAAAAAAAAAAAAAAAAAAAAAAAGCAAGTGCTCTTTTATCATGTCTACAGATCCTTGATGCTGTAGAGTTCAATACTCACATGTCATATTTGTTCATTACAGCTCTGGATAATATTTTATGTCATAATTATACCATAATCATAATTCAGGCTTATTAAAAGCTGACAAGTCAGAACTATTGATGTGATTAGTCGCCCCCCCCCCCAGTTACCAAGCCTTTCTATTCTTTTACAGCAGATTTTAATCCCCTTTCTTATGTATAAGTTAATGAGTGTGATGCTTCTTCCTTAAGTTATACGATGCAACTCTCTGACCACAGACTGATGGAGGCAGGAAGTGCATGTGTTTTGTGAAGCACATTTTGTGATACAAGAAAAGAAACTTTACAAGAAAGAAAACTTTCTTTCTATAGGAGAAAGAAAAGTTGCTGTGGATCTTCATGCAGATGACACAGTTAACCAAATGCAGCATTTTAGGGTGCACTGTGCCCTCCTTCCTCTGTGAAAGCATGGCAACAAGTCACCTTTCTTGTTGCTTTTTAGCTTTACACGGATTTTATGAATGTGAATTATAGTAGAAAGCAGGTAAGTTATGATGAATGGCATGAATTTGAACTAGACTAGCTCTTCCAAATGTTGGTTGATGATCTTGGACCAGGAAAGTTATCTCTATGCTTGAAGGGACTCACAAAATATCATTGGTACCTGATGAGCTGTATATATTAATGTATTGGTGGGTTGTGGGGGAATTAAAACATAAGAAATACACTGTAGATTTATTAATTTAATCTATTTTGACCATTCACATACACCTGTTAAAACCTTTTTTCTATTCCCTAAGATTCACCTATTAAATAAACTTCATAATAAAGAAGTCTACCTACCTCAAATCTAAGTTCTCCATACTCATTGACACTATCATTTGACAGGTTCATTGTCCTTTTTCCAACTTTTCTGTATCTGAGCCACATATTTGAGCAAATACATTTAGAGATGATGAACTCAATGGTTTGTGCTCCAAGCACGAGAATAAACATAGCTTAGTGAAAACCGTGATGACCTTAGAAGTGTGAACACACAGTGCTGATGAGAACTCTACTCAAAGCCTACATATCAGTAGTCCACTTTCTAGTGTTCAGCTTCTGTGGCTTTGTCAAAGTATTTGACATTTGCTTCTCAGTATGATTAATGAAAGGAAGCAACAAAGGTTTGAGAAGTTAAGATTTTAGGGAAACAATCATCCAAAAGAAAAATCCTTTTATACTTCATAATTGTTTCTTCTAGCCATAATTAAGGAAGAATGTGAACATAAAACTCAACAAATTTTCTCTTCCTTCATATATGCATGAGAATTTTAAAATATCTATCATTATAAGCATTTAAACAAACACCCAGGATTTTCATTTTTAAAAAATACCATAGATACAGGTTTTTTACTACATGATACCAGCATTACTTTGAGTCATAAAAATAGCATTGGATTTGGAAAGTAAATTTTCATTCATTTGAAGTAAATTGCTCCTTTAAAGTATGTAAGGGAATGGCTGTAATTTAATAGTGTTAAGGGCCCAACCCAGAGTTAAGTTACTAAAATGAGAGGATAATTATTCATTTTTTAATTTTATGTTTTATTATTTAGAGGCTGCTTTAAATTTTGATATATTTTCATTATCTTTTCTCCTCCTCCTAGTGCGTCCAGATCTTTCCCCCCTATACCCACTTTAAATTCTTCCTGAAAAAAAATTATACAAAAACCCAATACAACATACTCCCCAGAACATGAAAAGGTAGGTAAATTACTAATAAAAATGAGTCATACTGCCGGGTGTGGTGGCGCACACCTTTAATCCCAGCACTTGGGAGGCAGAGGCAGGCAGATTTCTAAGTTCAAGGCCAGCCTGGTCTACAAAGTAAGTTTCAGAACAGCTAGGGCTATACAGAGAAACCCTGTCTTGAAAAACAAAACGAAAGAAAAAAACCAAACAAGCAAAAAAAAAAAAAAAAAAAAAAAAAGAGTGATACCATGGAGTGGCTGATAGACTCAGTGTCATTGTGCTGGAGAAAACTGACTTGCTCTTCAGTTGTGTTAGGACATACAGAGCTTGCTGTAGTAGGAGAGCTGGGTTCTGATGGTGCAATATTGCTCTGGCCTCTGTTGATTACATTCTTATGCTTTCCTTTTCCCATACTGTGGTCTCTGGTGTTGGATGGCCTGGTGGTTCCTAGGTGTCCCAGGTTGGAGCAGGACTCCCAGGATGCAGGCAGAGCTGTTGGTTACCCAGTGGGGTTTCAATTCAAGATTTCAGATGAAGGTGTGGACTGAAAGAAAGATCTGAGACATTTGCTGCTGCATCTTTCCTCTCTACCTTCCAGGGCTCTTTGTACTTCTGCAAGTTCTGGGTTGTCAGTAAGACCTAGATCTTTTAGTACAATTTCCTCTTTTCATCATTCAGGGAATTGTTTAGATTCACATGTGAGCAGGACTGGCTGAGCAATGTGTGACGCACAGAGTCTAGACTGTTACTCTTCTGCTATATAAGGTTTGTGCAAAAAGCTCTGTAAGCAGCAGGGTCTAGGCATTAACACGCCTCCTACTAGGAGTCCATAGTCACAGCATTGAATGTTAACAAACACTGGGTGATTCCAGGGTCACCAGACTGTGTTTACCAACACTGCTGTGCTGACTGACAATTCTCCCAGTACAACAACAAGGAAACTCTGTCTGAGAATAGTTTTTCCAGTTTCCATAGAGAACTGGACTGGGGGAAACTGTTATTCCCCCAGGTAGCAAAGAGAATGGTGTATTTTCCTGTCACACAGGCCTCAATCTGTGGAGATGTTCTAGACACACCCACTACTGAAATAAGCAATTTTCACTCATCTTTCTTTACTTACATCTTTAAGTCATCAGTGTGATTTTCCTTTCTTGGTTAGTTTTATATAGTTTGTTTTATTGTTTTCTTTTCATCTCATTAGCATTCTTATACTTTTGTTGTACTCTTGCCTCATCATGGGCTTTATAAGAGTTTGTTATGTGCCAGATTAGGGTATCATAGAACTAGAGATGACACAGATGTGTTGGTCAAGCATTTATGTTTATCTTTCTTCCACCAGGTAACGAGTGGGGATTCCACTGAAGAAAACTGACTTGATCTTCAGCTGTGTTAGGATATACAGAGCTTGCTGTAATAAGAGAGCTGGGTACTGATGGTGTGATATTCCACTGGCTTCTGTTAATTATATTCTTGGGATTGCTTTTTCTCATCTGGTTGTCTCTGGTGTTGGATAGACTGGTGATCCCAACATTGCAGTTAGGACTTGAGGAGGTGAGAGTTGGGAGTGGTCTTGTTTTTCTTGTGTGTCTCTTCTTCTTCATATGTATTTCTTATTGAATTTCTAATTAAGAACCTAGCTAACTTTGCATTCTCATAGCTAGCTTCCTGAAAAAATTGATGCCAAATTCATGAGCCCATATTTCAATGTCTCCTAAATTCTTATTTTAAAATTGTAATATGTGTGTGTTGTAATTGTAAGTTCAATGCCTGCTGAGGCCAAAAGTGGGTAGTCAATCCCTCAGAGCCAGTGTTGTATGTGGTTGTAAGCTCAGGGTGCTGGAAACTGAACTCATACCCTCAGCAGTAACATCTACTACACTTAACTGCTGAGCTGTATCTCCAGTCTTCTCTGTGGTTTCTTGAAGAGTTTAGTTTTCCAGATTTCAGTTCCCTCCCTCTTCTAATTGCTCTATAGCATTTAGTCTATGTTTCTCACCCAGTCTCTAGGCTTCTACATCACTTAGTAACTAGATAATGTCTTCTTGGAAAATGTAGATCCATGACTATTTATTTCATTATAGCTAGTATGTTTCAGTTATATTTGAGGATGCCAAAGCCCTGCTGAATTTTCTTTTCCACCCTCATAGAATCACCCAGCAAATGTTGAACCTGATTCTCAGTCTGAGTTCAGCATTATCCCAGGGAAAGTCCATGGATAAAATTAGCTCCCGAGGAAATCTGCCTTTCTGTCTTGAATTTTCTAACATCCTATTTTGAGATAATTCTGAATTTAAAAATTGCAAATACACTGCAGGTAGTTTCTATAATCTTTTATTGGTATAGTTATAACCAATATTAATAAAATAACTTTAGTAAAACATGGAAAACAAAACTTTCACTGAATTTGTATCTAACAGTAGCCTCTAAGTGACCCAGACTCCTGTCAACACTGACAAATAACACACATTTACATTATGAACTTTGTCACAACCAATCTCTGATGATCTGTCAGCATCCCTTTGTGTTTTGTGATTGAAATTTGGAAGGGTATTGTTCAGATACTTTGTAGAATAAGGATAAATTTAGGATTGTTTCTGCATTTCATAGGATTTATTTAGGGTTGTGATTTGAAAGATAAATGAGAGAGATAGAGATAGAGGAAGGTACATATCCACAGGATTTCTCCAGTATGTGGTGTGTGGTCTGTCTGATACATTTTAAAATGAGAGAGAAGGAAGAGAGAGAAAATACATTGGCATGAATTAAGAGTAAAGAAGGTGAGAGATAAAGACAGAGAGAAAGAGAATTAAACTATTCAAATAATAGAATCATGGACCTGATAATTTCATCCAGTGACATTGCTTGTATTTACTGGAATGTTTATTAGAACTGGGTAAGTTTATTGCATCCTCTGTATAGGGAAGAGAAATTGAGGGGCAAATACAGTGAAGAAAAGGATCATTGTGGTTGTATTGCCATGCACGAACAAATATGAAAGTTAATTTTGTTGTAAATAAAGTCAAACTCAGCTGAAGCTATTCTGGAAAGACAGAGAAGGTAAAGCTGGGACAAGTGAACTTATCTACTTCAGCAATGTTTACTGCCCACATACTGAAAGAGAACACAAAAGGACTGACTTCAATAACATTAGAAGAAAATTTTCACTGAAAGGAGAAAAAATAAAGAATAAAATACCTTTTCACAAACATGATATATTCTATTCTGGTTAAAAAGATTCTTTCTCCCAGGAG